>NC_081344.1:12631134-12691835 GCF_029784015.1 Lycium ferocissimum | reverse complement strand
AAATACACGGTGAAAATTAAAAATCAGTATACAATCTTACCTTTTTTGGGAATTAGATTTGAATCATGAGTGAAATTAATGAGTAATTAATTAGAGATAACAAAAGGAAGTTGTAGAATTGTAAAACTGATTTGAATTGGAGCAAATTAAGGGATATTGTGAATAATGGCGTGAGGTTAGTGGCATAGGAGAGAGAGACGTTTTTGTTGGCTTAAATTTAGGGGTGTGGGAAGTTATCAGATTAGTGGTAAAAAACTGGTAGTTATGTGAAGTAAATATGATATATTTTAGCTACTAAATATAATTATTGAAAAGTTTAGTTATGTTCCATAAATAGGTAATAATGGAAGATATGCCAAGTAAAAATTACTAAAAAAAAAAAATTGAACTAACTAACACAAAAAAAATAAAACATAAGTAGATTTCACGCACTAATTTAGTGCGTAAAAGGACCAAATTGCAAAGGTAACAGTTTGGCCTTTCACGCACGAAATTTGTGCGTGAATGAGCCAGCAAAATATTTCTATATTGTTTCAACAGAACTTGGTTATCAGGAGAACTCTTAACAATAGAGAGAGAGAAAGGACATGAAAAGCTTGATAGCATCATTAACAAATGACTGTTTCTTGGGAGGAACAAATGCAGTTGGTCAACCAAAGCCATCCATTTGAGTATGTTTCAAAATCGACGGCTGGGATACGTTCCTTTATAAGCAAAAAAGCACAAATTTTCATACAACATTAAGTTAGGCATCTGTAGCTGAATAAGTACACTTCTTTCCAAAATAATTTTCCAGGCATGATGAAATTATTAAAAACCTCTAATTGTTCCACATACTTTCCTAAAAGAAATGGAGGCTGAGGCTGAGACTGAGAAAATAACTTGACAAAACCCTATTTTTTCATTAAAAATAATTTAGCAGTCACGGTTGGAATTAGCACACTGTTTCCCCAAACAAGAACACCAATTTCACATAATTGAATAGTAAATTTCACAAATTGACGAAACCCCAATTTCACAAGATTGAAATCATTTAAAAGAATCAATTAGGATAAATGGTCATTCTTGTGACCATTTATCCTAATTATCCTAATTGATTCTTTTAAATTTTTTTATACAGTCTTTGATTTATGTTTAATTAAGATCTGTAAGTTTTGTAAAAAAATTTATACGTGTGAAAGTGGTTGATTTTGTTGAAAGTTGAGGTTTTTTTATGTGGGTCGGGTCAGATTATCAGAATTAGGTTTTCAATTTGGATATGAACTAAATTGAATTGGGGTTTTTCTTTAAATTTATTTTTTTATAACTGATTATTGATGTTTAATTGGATTTTCAGTAGGTATGTTAAGATGATTTCAATCTTGTGAAACTGGGGTTTCGTCAATTTGTGAAATTTACTATTCAATTATGTGAAATTGGTGTTCTTGTTTGGGGAAACAGTGTGCTAATTCCAACTGTGACTGCTAAATTGTTTTTAATGAAAAAATAGGGTTTTGTCAAGTTATTTTCTCAGTCTCAGCCTCCATTTCTTTTAGGAAAGTATGTAGAACAATTAGAGGTTTTTAATAATTTCATCATGCCTGGAAAATTATTTTGGAAAGAAGTGTACTTATTCAGCTACAGATGCCTAACTTAATGTTGTATGAAAATTTGTGCTTTTTTGCTTATAAAGGAACGTATCCCAGCTGCATTTGCTGACCAACTGCATTTGTTCCACCCAAGAAACAGTCATTTGTTAATGATGCTATCAAGCTGTTCATGTCCTATCTTTCTCTCTATTGTTAAGAGTTCTCCTGCTAACCAAATTCTGTTGAAACAATAAAGAAATATTTTGTTGGCTCATTCACGCACAAATTTCGTGCGTGAAAGGCCAAACTATTAATTTTGCAGTTTGATCCTTTCACGCACTAAATTAGTGCGTGAAACCTACTTATTTTTTTTTTTTTTTTTTGTGTTAGTTTGGTTCAAATTTTTTTTTTTTTTTGTCCTACAAAAGTCGCTGATTCAGTGTTTTGGATATATAAATTTGGACCCAAAAAAAGAAGAAGAAATACACAACTTGAAAAATAATCAGTGCACCTGAAAAAGAAAAATAAAATAAAATTTGAGGTCTGAAGATGAGGTGGAATTTATTATGTGGACAATTTTGTACTTTGTTTGAGCGCATTGAAATATCTATAGTAAAAAGAATTATTAATAGTCTCATCGTTGTGCTTTTGAATTTGACAAAAAAATTAAATTTCATCTGGTCCATATCGGATAATAGCCGTACCCTTTGAGCAAGATCCTACTTAGAGAAGGCTTCACCTGAATATCATTTCGATATGATTTAGGCCCCGTTTGTCCATAGATATCAATTTTTTTTTTTTTGAAATTTTGGAGTTGGAGTTGGAGTTGGAGTTAGAGTTGTGTTTAACCATAGTTTTTAGTGAAATGTAGTTGTAAAAAAAGTAAAAAACAGTGAATTTTTTTTGAAAAATAAGTTTTTTGAGTTTTTGGTATCTCGGAATACAACTTCAAGTTGTATTCGGAATTTTCATGGCAAATACTGATTCCGGAAAAAAGTAAAAAAAAAAAAATCTGAAAAAAGTGAATAATTTTTATGGCCAAACGGCACCTTAGTAAGTGAGAAAAAATGCAGCATAACTCCATAACAAATAGAATCTGAAATGAGAGAAGACGATATATGGAGAAAGCTAATCACTAAAACAAAAAACGGTGGAAAAGAAAAAGCAAGAAAGCAATAGCATAATTAACCAGCTCATTTTGACAGTGAAAAGGAGAGTATCTTAGTAAAAGAAAAACATTAAAGTTTAAACACTTGACATTTTCATCCCCATCTCAACTTCCGGTCATTGACCGGTAAGTTGATCGACAGTTGACCGGTCATTTAAGGGCTAAAATGTAATTTGCTAATTTTTCAATTTAATAAATGCCCTTAATTAATCATATACATTCTTTTCATAATTATCATTTCTAGTTCATGAGCTCACGTTCAATATTCATGTGTAAAAAAAAAATGAGCCCACATTGACTAATGTTATTTGTAGGCTTTGATCATGAATAATATTTTTTTTCTAATTTTTTCAAATCAGTGTTTAGTTATTTTATACAATAATTCATTTTTGCCAAATCCAATTTGAAGTTGGATTCTAAATTTTACAAAAAATGTTCCGGCCTAAACGACTATTTTGAGAGTCAAACGACTTTTTGTTTCAATTTATGTGATCATTTTACTATTTGGAGAGGCAAACGACCTTTTGGATACAGGGGCGGATCTAGTCATTGCCCGGGGTGTTCACCCGAACACCCTAGGCAAAAAATTACAGTATAAATTTAGGGTAAATTTTTTGTGTTCATGTACATATATTAACTTTTGAACACCCTGAACAAATGCAAAAGGCTAGCTCAAGTGGTTTAGTTATTTTTCCGAACACCCTGAGTGAAAATCCTGGATCTCTGTACTGTTTGGATATACAAATATATACGATATATATTTGATCCGTACAAATATATACGGTATACAAGAAATTCTCATACATATATGGAGAATTTCTTGCTTAAGACAACTGCACTTGTAGTTTAATTTGCTAATATATCTCATTTATGATATGCTGAGAATAATTTTCAGGAGAAATGGATTTTTGACCATTTACAAACGTTTTTTTGCTTTATGAACTTTTTACAAGAGATTTTCATTTTTTACACATAAGAGATCTGAGAAAGATATTTTCTTCTATTCAAATTGTAAGTGGCCAAAAGATCCTATTTCCTCACAATTTTCCTTCTGGTACGAATTTCAGTAACGTAACAGAAAAAGTAGACAACGAGTATTTAACATGTTTCTACGTAAGTATATATTTTGCTGGGAGAGAAAAGGTTACAATTATATATATTATATTAATGACATGTACTATCCAATCTGATATAACTCATTACAATACTCGCCTAGTCTCAAATTATCTCACTTTTTTGTTTCATACACCCGCGAAGAAATATATTAATTAGATGGGTATTTCACTGACTTTACCCTTATTTATGTCTAAGTTATTTTTCTCTCTTATTAAATATTTACTCTATTTATGGCCACAAATAATTTGAGACAACTATTTTTGATAATCACGACAAATAATTTGATACATAGAGAGTACTATTTTTGTCTCCAAAAAATGTGGAACTTTGAAGGTTATGAATTTGTCACCGTTTGTAAAATTCCTAATTGTGAAATTTAATGAGATCTTGGGATCACCCGTGATTAATGCTCCCTTCACATGTCCCTCTGTGTTTGCACCAGGTCCTCTATTTTTGTATTTCATATAGAATGGGCGAACGAGGCGCATTCCCTCAAATTCTATGCATCTTCCTAAATTTATCATCAGGTCTATGTAACTCTGCATAACCACATTACTCGAGAAGTTACCCCATGACCGACCTAAATACATAATTACATTACCCACTTTCGGAGTTGCTAATTTTAACGTGCAATATTGCGACACGAGTCCTGCTAGTTCGTTCTCAATATTTCTCTGTTGCCTTGTGAATTGTGATGGTAACGTATTGGCTATGCAGTGAAATACGTACTGCTTTGATTAAGAACACTACTACATCGCCACAAATAAGATCAATGGGGTCCAAACTTTTACACTCCTTATATATAGAACTGCTTGTCATGAGTGTGTATAAGTTATCCTGAAAGCCGTCAAATTGACACCTATAGAAGGTGTAGAAATTAGCAGTTTCCCTTAAAGCTACTGCCTGTTGATTCTTAGCTCCAGTTGTGTTTCGAGAAGTGATGTTTTGAGCCATGAAGCCTAGCATATTCACTACTTGAAAGAGAAAAATAAATGGTCATCAGTCGATAATACCAATACTATTGCATGCAATTAGAGCATCGATATGAGGCAGCAGTGCCGCTCCAACCGACACTTTATTTAAGTAGGGTTGGGCTAAGATTTTTTTTCCCACATATAGAAGTGAGGCAAAAGTCAAATATCTCTTGGCCCGCCCGGCGTGGGCGAGGCCGGCCCCGAGGCGGGAAAAGAATAATAAATTAATTCATTTAAAAAAAATATAAGTAAATTAAACAAAAAGATAAAAAGTAATGAGAAAAAAGAATGTACTTACTACTAAGTAGTAATTAGAAGCTGGAGTAATACTTTTAGTCTTAGAATTTATATTATGTTTAATTTCGTTTGAACATGATCTGAATTAGTGATTAAAAAATAATAATTTATATTTGTTCTCTTGAATTTTTTCTTCTACGATATGGATTTGCGCAAGAATGGGTGGTAGAAGATTCTATTTCATATTGCAATCATGTTTAAATTGTACCAAAAATCACTTAGAAAATATTATTTCGGAAGACGAAAAACTTAAAGGGCTGGCCCGTCCTAACCCACGGCCCGCTTAGGACTTGATTGGGCTGCCATTTTGCAGGCCCTTCAATTAAAAGGGTCAGCCCGTCCTAGCCCATTTAATTCTTTGGCCCTTTAGGGCTGGGTTGGGTTGGGGTGGGTCAGCCTATTTTGACACCTCTACATGCAATGTATTACTCAAAAAAATAAGAACATATTTTAATTGTTAAAGTAAGGGCTTAGGCCTCAAAAGTTATTATTGTTATGTATACAATTTTTATTTTTAATTTTATATTTATATATTAATAGTTAATAAATTTCTTTCTCTTACATCTGTTAGTGTAACCCAATTATTCTTTTATCAATCTTATTTTTTTTCCCCTCTAAAGGGCTAAGCTACCATATCTACTAATTATTTTTCACAATTCATTAATTAGTTAAGACAATTTAATGTATAAGCCAACCTACTCTTATTTATAATTGTTATATCATCATAAATTTTAACAATGTTTGAGTAATTTTTAGTTTAAATATCAAGTCACTGAAATAGGATCATCCTTCATAATTATGAACTTTTAATTTTGTTGTATACCTCACACATATGTGTTTAACAATATATATGTAATTTTTTTTTAAAAATTGTTAATTGACACCTATTGCAGTGTGATGCACGAGATGTACGTGTGACGCACGAGATGTACGTGTGACACACGGAATGCACGCGTGATGCACCTGGTGCACGTGTGATGCAGTAGAAGCTAGTTATTGAATATACTTGAAACCTTTTCATTAAACAGATACATGTATTTTCTTAAATGAGAAAAGATACAGGTATTTTCTATAATTGTACTTACTTACCTGGGCAAACGAGTATGCGTTTCTACAAAAAGAGATAAAATGAATAACAAGGAAGACCATACCATGTGCCATGCAATTTTTTAACGGAAAAGGGTCAAAAATACTCCTCTACTTTGGGAAAAGGGCTAAAATTATCCCCGGTTATGAATTTAGATCAGAAATACCCCTCCCGTCATTAAAATTTTTAAGTATACCTCTCTCTTAATGGAAATCTCCAAATTTCCCAACATAACCCTATTTCATTTTTTAAACCCGCTCCATTATTTAACCCGACTCAACGAAATAATAACCCAGATGATCCCCTTATTCCCCTTCCCCCAATTCTCTCAAACATTTTCTACTTCTCTTCAGCAACATTAGAGAGAGAGAGAGAGAGAGAGAGAGAAGAGTAAGGTTCACACTTATGTTACTCTAAAATAAGATTTTCGATAGAAAAATGAGGTTCACCCTTATGCCATTCATACAATCATTTCATAGAAAATTATGTGACATGCCACCATCACATCTTCTTTCGGGGCCTAAAATAGAAATCAATAGAAACCCATTCATTAAGATCAAACATAACATAGTTACTTTAATTTCCATCGCTAAAGTTAAAATCAATCCTACAATGCGAATGAAATTGAACATCATGATGGGTAATAGAGAGCAAAAGTGAACAAGATCACTTCATCGGGAATTTGGTTGACACTAAATTTTTTGAGGAATTTGCACATAAGAGGAAAGTCCGAGAGTAAACATATAGAGAGTGAAAAAATCTTCTTCGGAAGAACTTGTACTTGGTAATTATTAGTCAGTACTTTGGAGACCGTTTATACTCTGAGCTAAAATTTTGGATAGAAAAGTGAGGTTCACACTTCAGCAACATTGAAGAAAAGTAGAAAACATTTGAGAGATTTGGGGGGATTAAGGGGATCGTATGGGTTATTATTTAGTTGGGTCTGGTTAGATAATGGAGCGGGTTTAAAAAATAAAACTGGGTTATTTTGAGGGAATTTGGGGATTCCGTTAAGAGAGGGGTATATTGGAAAACTTTAATAACAGAAGGGTTTTGACCCAAATTCGTAATGAGGATATTTTTAGCCCTTTTCCCAAAATAGAGGGGTATTTTTGACCCGTTTCCCATTTTTTACAGTTGCATTCCATTTCTATAAGGGAAATTCCTCATTATTGAGCAACTTCATTAGTTCAATCACGAAATTGCCTGATCACTATGAAAATATCACTCATGCTACAACCTTCTTTCATCAGCATCCTGGTGATACTTCTTATTGGTTCTAATTATATTTCTCCAATATACGACCAATGTTTGCAAGACCAAAGGCCTTTTTGATTAATTTCAAGAATGGCCTTACATTTTATTCTTCTACGTCAATCAAACGGGTCAGGTGGGATCAAAACATCGACTGTTGCTTGTGGACAGGTGTAAGTTGTGATCGGGAAGGTAATGCTATTGTACTAGAACTGAACAATGAAACACTTTATGATGGAATTGATAACTCAAGCAGTCTCTTCGATCTTTAACATCTTGAGAAGCTGAATCTGGCTTATAATGTCCTAGAAGAATCCGTTCCAATACAAACAGAAATTCATAAGCTCGCAAACTTGACATACCTGAATTTTTCATATGCAGGTTTTAAGGGCAAACTCCAATAGAATTGTCTAGATTGACACAGTTAGTGATTCTTGGCCTTTCTACCCAGAATTTGAAGCTCGAGAACCCAGATCAGTAAGCACTTGTTAAGAACCTAACAAATCTTAAAGAACTTAACCATGATGTTGTTAATATTTCACTGAAGTGGAGTGAGTGGTGCTTAGCATTATCTTCAACTCTATCTCAAGTGATGCAAAAACATGCAATTCAGTAATTTAAATAATTTTATTTGTATGATGATTTGTAGTTATAAAATAAGATTTACCCAATTTTACTTCAATTTTTTTATTTGTATTTAATGCTTCTTTTGAATCTTCCTTTGTAATCGAAATATTTGAATTTGTGTATGTATCAATTCAAATGTATGTCTTTATGATTATTTTCTTTCTCATAAGAAAGAGGGATAATATCTAACTGTATTATTTAGATTGCTAATCATTTTGTAGATTCACTAATTCTTTTATAATCGAGCGAAAACGCGAACATATTCACTAGTTTACACTAATAAACATATATAAAAAATTATTAGAGATACTTTATGCCTAATTTTAATTATCCTTCATGTGACTATAGTAAACAAACTCTCGCCTTCGCAAAAAGAGGGGAAATAATTGACAATCATTTAATTGTCTTTCATGTTTTATAATTTTCTCCTCATTCTCCAATTTAAGGAACTTATTAACATAAAATCACTTTATATTTCCCTGTTTAGTTTTCTTCAGGCTGGTTTGCGTCTCTCTCATGTTTTTGTTTTGGTCTATTTAGTCAATACATTTTTTTTTTTTTTTTTTTTACTTTTCTAAAACAACAATTTTTAATCAATGTAATGTAATACAATTTTAATTTACTCCTTTTAACACCTTCATTCACTATGAATTTACAATTAAAGACAATTGTATTTGGAGATCAATAAGATTACTGATATTTCAAACAATCTTCCCCATTTTATATTATATATGTATTATTTGTAATCTTGTCTATTTATGTACTAACAACACATCCATCTTAATATTTAAATCTTTATGGGTGGAAACTTCTTTTTCTAAGACTGCTGGAGGGTTGGTTACTACTTACTACTAATCAAGGTTGTCAAGAAATTCCTTCTACTACCTTTGCTATTATTTTGTGGACATGTTGACCTTTAAAAGCCAACATTCTTCCTTGATATAGAACTGTTGGTCTAATAGATGGTCTACAAAAGTTACCTTTTACTTTTGATAAATATCCTTCTGTAAAACTTTACTCTTCTTATGATTGCTCTAATTACATTATACGTACAATTTTGTTCTACCTATACCAAAAACCTCAATCATTAGAGTGTTTTTTCATTGTACAAATTTTTGGTTGATACCTTTGCTAATCTCATCAATTTGCACGATATTGTGTCTAAATAGCATACATGAAGAAGAGGGGTCCTACAGGTCTAATGTGGATATAACTTAAAGGAGGTTAGTGAGTTAGTTAGGCAGTTAGCAAGTAGTTAGAATGACAGCTGTAATTAGTTAGTGGGATCTGATCTTAACCAAATCAGTGTAGTTAGTATATAGAGCTGAAAATATCTTGTAATACACAGAACACTTCTCTCAATTTTGAGATGAGTTGAATGAATAAAATGTGTTCTCTTCTTCTCCATTTCCTCTAGAACTGTTTCTTCTTCCTATTCTTCTCCTTAACCAGTTCATGGCCGAGCTTTTTAACATGGTATCAGAGCTTTGTGTGTAGATCCTAAAGCTCAGCTAAATCAATTTCTCAAATTAATTCTGATTTGGTTCTTCAAGTTATCAAAATTGTTCAAATTCGAAATTCACTGTTCTCAAGCCATTAAACTTGCGATTCAGCTGTATTTGCGTGTGTATTCAAGTTTGGAAGTGAAATTACAAGTGATTAAGGTGAAATAATCACTCCGATCTTCACATTCTCGAAGAAGTTGTCGTAATCTTCAAGTTTTTTTGAAGAAGTAGTCGCAAAATCTAGGTCAAATTTGAACCAAATCCAGAAAGGACTGAATCATCTCTCAATGGTGAACAAACTGCTACGGCGACAGTAAATGCAACTCAAGCAAATGGAAACTCACAACGAATTGATGAAGTTCACCACAATCATCCTCTCTCGTTCATCCGTCAGATACACAAGGTTCAGTACTCATTTTATTACAGCTTCAAGGTACAGAAAACTATTCTCTATGGAGTAAATCATTGATGCTTGTTCTGCGTGGTAAAAACAAATTAGGATTTGTGTTAGGTACATGTATGAAAGAAAACTATGAACCAAATTTGCATGATTTGTGGGATAGATGCAATGCTATAGTTCTAGCTTGGATTATGAATACAGTGTCCAAAGATCTAATTAGCACTCTAATTCACTCTTCTAGTGCTCACAAACTTTGGGAAGATTTTAGGGAAAGATTTGATAAAGTAAATGCTTCTAGGGCCTTTTACCTACACAGGGAGATTACTACCTTAACTCGAACCTCGTCCGTATACATGTACTTTTCAAGGCTTAGAGAACTGGGGATGAGTTTCAAGCCTTAATCCCACCACCTTCATGTCCTTGCCCCGAGTCAAAAACGATCAAAGATCATTTTCGCCTCTCTGGCCCGGTGGCGCTTCCTAATGGGATTGAATGAATCCTATGACCATGCTAAGAGTCAAGTGTTGATGATTGTACCTTTGCCAAATGTAAACCAAGCCTATGCAATGATAGTTAATGTTGAAAGCCAAAGGAGAAACAGTATTAGCAACTCTGATGTTCATTCTGAGCAACATGAGTCAATTTCTCTTCTGAGTAACAGGAACCCGGCTTAAATGTGGACGATTACATGAACAATAACCACAGAATTTCTGGTGGTGTGAATACGGGGGGTTATAACAGATCTCAGAATTGGCCAACTAATGGTGGTTACAGGCCTAGAAACAACTTTGGAAACCAAAACTATTAGAACAATCAAAGCTATCACAATAAGTCCTCATTCATCTGTGATTTTTGCAACTTTAAAGGACATACAAGAGGCAACGTACTACAAAGCGCCAGAGTTATCCATACGACTCTAAGTACAAGAAGAAAGGGCTGTTGTTCACTCACATGCTAACAATGTGGCAAGTGGAGGCTATCGTCGTAATCCCTCGATATGCGGGATAGTGCCGGAGCTAGTCTTCCCGCATTGACTATGGCACCATTCTTTACCCCAGAGATCGGTGCAATCAAATCCTACGGATGCTTGAACAAGGACACGAGTGGACTAATGCATTCCTACCAGCTCTTTGCCTTAGTTGGAGCATCGGAGTAATATTGTTACTGCTTGTCTAAACACAGCAGGTAAATGGATTGTGGATCGGGCACTTGAGCCATATGGTAAATAACCTAAATTTACTAAATACTTGGGAAAAACTATCAGATATGCATAAAAATAAAGTCAACTTACCAAATGGTGGTCAAGTTTCTATCACTCACACAGGAGTTGCCTCTATTTTCAAGGATAAACCCGCAAAGATGTTCTATATATCCCGGACTTGATTCGACCTCACATGTGTGTCCAAAATAACCAAAGAATTGTAATGTCTTGTGGCATTCCTTCACGACTTTTGCATTTTCCAGGCACTCTCAAATGGGAAGGTGATAGGGATTGGTAAGGAAGATCAAGGTTTATACATTCTAAAATCTGGTTTGATGCTGATCATGTGAAGGTTGCTACTCCACTTGTTATCTCTTCTGTGCTTAATATTACTTGTATAGATAACAAGACAAAAAATAGTTTCAGTGCTGTGGAAACTGAATGTCCTACTAGTGACAATGTGACTTGTAATTCTGTTGAAATAAGTCTTGCAGTGACTTGTCTATATGGCATAGGAGACTAGGACGTATATAAAATACTGTTCTTAAGAAAATTGATAGTTTGAAGTGTAATTCCTTAAAAGATCATATATGCTTTGTGTGTCTATTGCTAAAAACGAGACAAAAGCGCCTTTCCTATTAGCTCTTCTTCATCCTCTCATGCATTTGATCTTATACATGCTGATGTTTGGGGTCCCTATAGGGTGCCATCTCATGATGGTAAAAGATATTTCATGACACTAGTAGATGACAATTCTAGGTATACTTGTATTTTCCTAATGCATACCAAAGCTGATTCAATTGTAGTATTGAGGAATTTTGTATCATTTGTGAAGAATCAGTTTAGTTGTGGTATTAAATGCCTCAGGTCTGACAATGACACTGAGTCCTTCAATGAACAAGTTACTAGATTGTTCACAGACCTAGGTATAATCCATCAAAGTTCATGTGTCTACATTCCTCAACAAAATGGAGTTGTTGAGAAGAGGCACAGATATATTCTTGATATGGCTAGGGCCATCAGATTTCAAGCCTCTGTACCCTTAAAATTTTGGAGTAAATGTGTTGAAGCTGAGATGTCTTGCTTCTCGATAGGCTAACTTCTTTGTCTTTATTAAATGGTATGTCACCCTTTGAGAGGTTATTTCACAGAGTTCCTTCCTTGTAACACCTCAGAGTTTTTGGGAGTCTTTATTTTGCTACAAATGTGAAGAAAATCTGACAAGTTCTGTCCCAAAGCTATACGTCCACTTAGGCTATTCTGTCTTCCTTCCAAGGGTATATCATATGATCTAAATGTCCAAAGTGTTCTTTGTTAGCAAAGATCTTTGTCTTTTCAAACATGTTTTTCCTTTCAAAGATGGTTCCTACCGATTCTACCTTGTCTCTCCTTTGTTTCCGATCTTGACCCTACTCTTACGAGCCTTATTCATACATGCCATCTCAGCACCTCTTATCACCGTCTTCATCATCTACTCGTATCAAGCCTTGACTCTTACTGACTCGGTTGTGTCTGTGACGTCGATCCTCATGTCTGGTCTCCTTATCCTATCACCACTATCGATTAATCCATTTTATTCTTCTTTCATGCAATCTGCTCACTCGAAGAAAATCATCTAGACCATCTAAACCTCCCATCTGGATGGCTAATTACATAGGTAAAATTTTATCTTACCTCACTGTGTCTTATCTCTATCTCGCTGTCTCTTGTTAAAATTTGACTCCCTGCGCTATAGATGTTCCCTCTCTGCTACTCTCACGTACTAGAATCAAAATCATGATGAGGCTGTTCCCCGTATTAGGTGGATGCCGTAAAGGTAGAGATAGGCTGCCCTACGGGAAAATCATACTTGGTCTCTAGTTGGACAGCTTGACAGAGTCCACTATTGGGTGCAAGTGGGTGTATAGAGTCAAATACAAATCATGCGGTGAAGTAGAAAGATTTAAAGCCGACTTGTAGCAAAGAGGTACTCTCGACAAGAAGGCCTAGACTATAAGGAGAACTTTTTTATTCTTCTAAAATGGTAAGCTGTCCGTTCGATGGTTGCTTTGTATTTGCATCTCGGTGGTACATGTCACACCGATCTTACTAGGGTGTGATGGGCACCGACCCCATTCGGAGCGAGCGAACCAGCATTTCTTATTGCGCGTATGAGCTTATGAATCGAGTTAGAAATGAATACATAGAATTTTTTTTTCCATAAGTAAAGTCGACATCACATAAGACTCGTGACACGAAACATAATAACATATCGGCCTGCGGAGCCGTTCTGACCGACAACCCAATGCACGGACTCGTCTGCAGAAGTCTCTAACCGAACAAAGCATCATAGCATCTATACTCGACTCGGCGGCACTGGACAAGTGGAGCCTACATTTCTGTTTGGAACATCCTCTATGCTAGATTCGGCTCATGCGGCGTACTGCCCAGGGCATGAAGCGACCCAGAAGAAGAGAGGGGTCGGTACGAGCAATGTGCGAGTATGTAAGGCATGAAAAATAATACAAACGGAATATAAGTATGAACGTCAATACGAGTAGGATCATAGAACATGTGATGAGATAAGAGGATAACTTGTACATGTGAATGCCACTTTTGTTGGATACCATACATGCTTGTTTTCCTTTTAGAAAAGAGAACATTTCTTTTCATAACATGATAAATAGAATTTATGTCATATCATGTTATATCATAGCATATCATAGTGTATCATAGTATCGTAGTGTATCGCGGATCATAGCATATCATAGTGTATCATAGTATCATAGCATATCATAGTGTATCATAGTATCATAGCATATCATAGTGTATCGTAGGATCGTAGCACCGAACGGCGTCGGCTCGCCCATTCTGTGCCAGAAATACTCGGCCTCGCCCATAAAATCCACGTCCCGGCATCCGCGTCCGGGATGATAAGCCGGTGACCCGGGTGGCAATGAAACATGGTTCCCTTCCACATTTCCCATGTATATCCTTCCCCAACCCCGTGTACATATACATATTTCATATACATAGGTCATATAAGCATGCGGAGAGCCGAGAAAATCATGTATCCATCGGAGTGACGTAAGGTCGGAAACCTCCGATTATATTATAGAATAGCTATGGCGCTGCCTCGCCCTTGAAGGAACGATTAATATAGGCGAGACTATTAATGAAAAGTAATATCATGAGAAAACATAAACCGGGATCATAGGCCCTCGTTCCGTATACTTGGAATCTTTTAAAAATAGACATTATTCTTGAATAGAGTTGAGAATTCAAGAAATAGCTTAACGTTCTCATCTCGTACCTTTGGAATCGTAAACTCGGACCACTTTAATCATAGAATCATCATAGTCATATTCATCATGTAAACATTTTCTTCCTTGACATCATCCATGTCATTGTAGAACATGTTCATCGTCATTGTTGTAAAACTTACTTTGCCTTAAACCTTTGTTCAGGAAAATACGGGCATTTTGGAAAACATTTACTAGCTATCGGAGGAGAAGAATCATGCTTTGGAATCAATGGATTTGTTAAAACAACTATTATTTAGTAGTCGGAATAACAACCAAAACTTTCCTTAACTATAGAATGAAAATAAGCCAAATGGGACAATAGGGAGAATTCGGGAATAGTGGGCCCACCTCGAGTCGGCGGGGGTGGCGTACACAATTCGTGCGTTAAGCTTCATGGAGTCACTTATGAAGGTCTAAGGATCACTTGGTTCCATTTGGGCAAATTAGAGATGTTTAAACAATTATTTCGATAAAACCGCTAAACTTAATTCAATTCTATTGAATGAAAAAGGAGAAATTTCAAGTTCGGATTTCTAGGAATGGAATCATCCCACAGACCCGTTCCGAACCTATTATGCCTAGGACATGCCAAGAAAGAAAGAGGAAACCTTACATACCTTTTCCTTCTCTTATCTTACTTAATTCGATTCAAGTTCGCGAAATCTCTGATTTGGTCACGTTTGCAAACGTCAATTAGAGCATTTAAGTTCAACCTTGACTTCACATTTGTCTATAGAAATTTTGGCGGCATTTCCCCTGTAAATGCGCCATCCCCGAATTCAACTCGGCCAATTTAATCAACAACAATCAGGAATTTAACTGGTAAAACTATCAACAACAATTATTCTAACCACATGATAATCAATTCACAACACATGTTCGAGGTATTCCAACCCGAATCTTCGAATGCCATAAGAACTCCAACAATACATTTATTTCCTTTAGACTCATAAACTATATCAACAATCCGCATGCTAACGATCATTATTTCTCGTACACGAGAATCTATATTAAAACCATATTGCTCTCCAAAACGGTCACAACATTTCCGACTTCCATTTGAGTCATCAAACCTTCATTTTCATCCACGTAATCTACAACAATCAACACCAAAATACCATATAAAATGAGTTCAACATACCTATACCAATTCAGCCCATATTCGGCCACAACACAACATACAACATTCCATGAGTTCGCATTCTCTTCACATTACAACAACAACCAACACATAACATAAAATTAATCTATTTTCTTTCATACTGTATAACACACACGGCTAACCATACAAGCTCACGGCCACAACTACAATATGCATGGTTTCATATTTTAAATCCATTTCACCTTGCAACAACATGCACCAAGTATCATAACACATAAGGAAGGTTGGTTCTTACCTTTTCCATTCACTTCCCTCTTGACTTAGGGTTATGATTTTGTGCAAATGAATAACCTTTTTGTTCCAACAACTATTTCCATGTTGTAAGGGCACTTCCAATTACTTGAAATGCAAGAGAAGAGAATAATTTTGAACCATGATCTTCCTGTCCCAAGTTAGAGCCCACCGTGGCGAACTCATTTTTTTTTGTTTTTGTTTTGTTTCCTCTCCTTTCCTCACATCTTCTTTTAATAGATGATTTAATCTCTTCTCTCTCCTATATATATATATATATATTACCAAGTCATGTGAGGGGCACGTGCCCTCTCTCTAAATTTTCTTTAAATTTCCTAGGAAAGATGACTTATTTGTCATCTTTTTTTTTTTTCTCCTTTTATTTTCCGTAATTGACATGACCACTTTTGGAACATTCGAAACTTGTGTGAAACTCGTTTGCCCCTCGACTTTTTTCAATATTACCATTTGCCCCTAGCCTTCCGCGTATTTCCACGGCCCATTTTTGCAAATTTCTCTTTTTGCCCTTAGCCTTTCTCGATATTTCCAAATTCGAATTTGCCATAGCACTCCGTACGATAATATTATAAGCGACTTGCGCGTTCAAACAAAACAGAAAATGTAACCTCGTCCTTAACTTCCCGCCATTAACTTTCGAAATATTCAAATGTACGAAACGCGAGGTATAACGGTACATCTTTGGATGGATGTCAGCGATGCTTTTTTGCAAGGAGATTTGATGGAGGATGTCTATATGAAGGTGCCAGATGGCTTTTCAAGCCAGGGGGAGTGCAGTAGAATGGTGTGCAAACTTCATAAGTATTTATATGGCCTAAAACAAGCACCTAAGCAATGGAATCTCAAGCTTACACAAGCACTGGTGGATCTGCGATTCAAACAATCTCATTATGACTATTCATTATTTACTCAAAAAATTGGCACTGAGATCTTGTTGGTATTAGTATATGTTGATGATCTTTTGGTAACTGGTAGCAGCCTATCTCTGATTAAGAAGGTCAGGTTGGATCTTCAAACCAAGTTCAAAATGAAAGACTTGGGGAATTGAAATATTTCCTTGGCATAGAATTTTCTAGATCAGAGAAGGGAATCCACATGTGTCAAAGGAAATACTCTTTAGAACTAGTATCTGAGTTGGGACTATCAGGAAGTAAACCAGCCATTACACCCTTAGAGTTTAACCACAAGCTTATATCTGCGGAATATGACTCCATCATCAGTGAAAATGCATCAGAAGATGATAAGCAACAGCAAACCACTTCTGTAAATGACAGGCAGCTTGAAGACAAATGATGCTATCAAAGAATTGTTAGAAGGCCGTTATATCTGACCATGACTAGGCCTGACCTTGCCTTTGTTGTACGGGTCTGAGTCGATATATGCATGATCCAAAACAATCTCGTATAGAAAGTTGCTTTGAGAGTAGTTAAATACATAAATGGCTCACTTTGGCCTTGGGTTGTTCATGCCATCTTCGGGAGAAACAAACTAACAACATATTGTGACTCTGGAGAAGTAGGATCTTGTGTAGAATCAAGGAAGTCAATAACGGGCTATGTGGTAAAATTTGGTGATGCCTTAGATCTCAAGTCAAATCAAAACAAAGTGTGTCTAGAAGTTTTGTTGAGGCCCGAGTTCGAAGTATGGCCTGTTATTCTTAAATCACTTGGTTACCTGATTATTTTCGAGTTAGGAATAGCCATTGCAACACTAGTTTATTTGTTTTGTGGCAAAAATATACATATAACTGACTCGTCCCATCTTTCATGAAAGGACCAAACATATAGATATTGGTGTCACTTTGTAAGGAGAAAATCAGCGGGAATCATTACAACACATCACATTGGCACTAAAGAGCAACTTGCGGACACTGTTGACAAAGGGACTCGTAGACCAACATGACTACTTAGTTACCAAGCTGGGAATGAAAAACTTGTTTTCATTCTTCAAACGAGGGGGAAAGTGAAGAGGGTCCTACAAGTCTAATGTGGATATAACTTAAAGGAGGTTAGTGAGTTAGTTAGGCGATTAAGGCAAGTAGTTAGAGTGACAACTGTAATTAGTTATTAGGAGGATCTGATCTTAACCAAATCAGTGTAGTTAGTATATAGAGTTGAAAATATCTTGTAATACATTAGAACACTTCTCTCAATTTGAGAATGAGTTGAATGAATAAAAGGTGCTCTCTTCTTCTCCATTTTCTCTAGAACTGTTTGTCCTTCCTATTCTTCTTCTTAATCAATTCATGGCTGAGCCTTTTAACAATACACCTTGTTATTTTTTTTTTCTTGTATAGTGTTAGTTAGCTTAGTTATAACTTAGGATAAATATGCATGGACTCAAATTCTTTGTTACAAGAAACTTCGTTGTATATTCTCTTACTATTCTGATCACAGTAGTGTTAGCTCCTCTGTGTGTGCGTGTATATATATAATTGCATTTTTATATATTTAATTTGAACATTTTTTCTCAAATATGCACCAAATATTTTGTTTTCAGAAAAACCATATATCTCATTTAGAGCAATGACCTCATGCATGATTTTTTCTTCTCTATATTGAAGTTTTATTTTGTTTTTACAGCAAAAATATAAGTTAGGTCGTAGATCTATCAAATATAATTCAAATTACTGATTTCAATGTAATGGAGGCAAACGTAAGTATGCGTTGGGATATGCGATTTCATCTTATGAGATGGAATCCAAATCATTTAAAAAGGCATGATTTAGGATTCCAAATCATGATTTTAAATTTTTTAAATGTAAAAGTTGACTCATAAGTTTATATTTTGTAAAAATAGATTTATAAGTGGGTAGATATATTTACCAATCATGTTTACCAACCATTTATATTAAATATTAAAAGATCTACGAATTGGTAGTATTATAACAAATTTACTCTTACCAACCATGTGGGAGGATTATATTAAAGAGTAGTTATATTACAACTCATGTTCAATTTTTCATTTTATTGAACTAAAGTTTGATCAATTGATATTGTATTTTTAGAAAGGCTTTAAGAATATATTAATTTTGTTATGGCGTGCGACTACCGTTTTGGTAAGATTGTATAAAAATTAGAAAAGTTTTGATAGTTTTCACAACCACAGTTTTTTGTCTATACAAAAAAATACGATTAAAGAAATCTAAATTGCATGTCCAAACAAAACTTCAACGTCAAATCATTATAATTTTATTTCATGATTTCAAATCATTATAATTTTATTTCATGATTTCAAATCATTATAATTTTATTTCATGATTTCAAATCATGTCCAGACGACTCTCAAATCTTACTTGAAAGTGTATCCATGAGGCACGAAAGAGTTGTGCTGTGCAGGCTAGGCGACCATTCGACCAAGGTGCCGACCAGGCATACTTCCAAGTTCCAACAAAAAATCTAAACCATCAGCCCGTTTGGTTATTAATAGTTTTCATTTTGTTTTGGAATAATGTTTCGAAAAATTGTTTGGATATCGAATTGTTATAAGTTTTTGAATTTTAATTTGAAATTGAATTCTGAAATTTTCGGAATTACAAAAACTTTAAAAGATTATTTTCAAAATTTTCACTTCAAATCACTCAAAAAAAAAAAAAAACTCTAATTTTCAAAATCATTTTTAATTTAAAAACAATTTGCTGAGTATTTTTCTAAAAAAATTCAGAATTCTTATGCCCAATCGTCCACTTAAAGAGTGAGTAGGCTGTAATTTGCAAAACTGCATTGGATTGAGCTGAGAGGATGTGACACTCACATGGTATCTGCACATGGGCTCTGCTGTGTTCAGCGGGAATTTCAGTTGCTTCTGAGTTGTGAATTTTGACCAGTCTTCGGATACTTTTATAATATGGTCAAATAGAAAGTGGATTATATCCAAATGCTGGAGAAAGGACAGACTCATTAAATACACTTAACGAAAGATTATTAAATAGAGGGGAAATGAAATGTCTTGTCCCATTTATAATTTAAATAGAAGAAACTAATTTTTTTAAATTTCTTATGTGTTTTCTTTTCTATCTCTTATGCATAAAAAATAAATGTTAAATTCAAGACAACAACAAAAATTTAGAGATAAAGAATAATGAAAAAATTATTTCTGCCTTTCATTCATTCATTCATCATAATGACCTCCTTATATGCAAGTAAGGTTTGTCTGATAAGGTAACTCTATTCTAAAAGAACTAAAATTCTATTTACCATAGTTACAAATTCACCATAAATAACTATTACAATTATACTAGAATAGGATTCCTACCGACCTAAAGATTTTACCAACACGCCGACAAATTTAGACCAACTGATCCGGTCACATTCAATACGAAGATCTCTTGCAAAATGTCCTAAAACAAAAAAGAAAAAAAAATTGTAAAGTGCCCAAAAAACATTTCTTCTGTGATAATAGGCATTTTGGAACAGTTTCGATTAAAATAAAATTAAAAAGTATTTTTCAATAACATACACTGCCAAGCCAAAGAACATTAATTTGGACATACCCCTTAAGAAATCATTTATATTAATAAAACATAAAAAGTGTTCTCACTAAATTAACCTTAATTAAAAAGTAGTTATAATTTAATACGGTTAGGACCCCTTAAGTATTTTCCAATACAGAAAAGGGTCAAATTTGTCCTTGTATTTTCAGAAAAAAACTATACTTGTCATTCGTTATATTTTTTTGATATATTTAGCCTTCCTATCCTACTTCGGGCTCATATTTATCCTAAGATGTTAGTTTTTGTCCCCACCTTTATTATCATATGATGGCGCCTACATGGATATTTATTTCTCACTAATTAAATTCTGTCAAAATAAAACCAGGCCCATCATATTAAACTGACCCATCAAGCAAAAACGTCGGACCCAACTTGCAAACTTAACCCACAATAAGAGATTCCGTTCAATTCCAAATCCATGATTTCCGTGTTTAAGCATGAGGAATAGAGACTTGGTAATTGGAGGTTCCAGTATTGAAACTTACGATGCTATTGCCGCCAGTGACCATGTTTTTTAAAGTTTAGGGGAAATTCAGAACCACTAAATATTGATTAAGGGCAAATTTGATTTTTTTTTCTGTGTATAAATGGCTCATGTATTGAAAACAATTCCTTTGTTACTCCCTTCGTCTCAGTTTATGTGATATAATTTGACTAAGCACGAAAATTAAAAAAGAAAAGATTTTTTTTTTAAAACTTGTTGTCTAAAACAAGACAAGTCATCGATATTTCTGTGCCTGTAAATCATTTTATTAAGGGTAAAAAATGAGGTTTTCAGTTAAATTAATTCAAAATATAGAAATGATCTTTTTCGTTTAAACTAAAAAAAAAAACAGATTACATAAATCGGATGTAGAAGTAGTTAATAAGGACAAAACTAACCCATTTTGGAAACAATAAGGTTAAAATTGATCTCAACTATTAGCATATACCAAATTTGAATTATTGTAGCAATGTCAATAACATGAAATTCAATATAATAGTGCCTTTATAATTATACTACCTCTGGTCCATAATATGACGTTTTTAATTTGGACATACCCTTAAAAAAACTACTCTTTCATAAAAAGTAAAAAGTGTTTTTACTAACTTATCGCTAATTAAATCGTACTTATTTAATATGATTTTTTTTATTATGTAAGAATTCACTCATACAAACAAGAATAAATTTGAAAAAAGGATAACCAAACACCTTTTCAGCTATAACAAAACTCATTGGAGAATACTTGAAATATCACGCAGTACTATAGGAGAGATTAATATCTATCTGAAAAGTCTGTGCAGATTAGAAAAGATCTCTTAGACTTCGTGAATGTAATAAATGACCCATTGATAAAGTTGTGAAGAAAAATCAACGTCACACTTATAACCTTGACGTTTACTGTAGCCCTGGTCCAGCTGGGTCCCCCATATATTTCAAATTTCAAATTCTTTCCTAAACATGATCGTATACAAATAATAATATATCTGAACTCTTCAGAAAAACAAATAAATACATCTGAGCCGTAAATCCGCTATCCGTTACTAAGGCACAGCTCATCCGTCAACCTAGGGTCGTTTGGTTCAAAAACAAATTACGTTGGAATAAATTATATTGGAATTAATTATATTAAAATAAATTATACAAGTATTAGTTATTCTGGAATAATTTTTATTGACTTTTTAGTATGTTGAACTAAAAGTATTATAACATTGGATAATTTTTAAAAAGAAGAGATTTCTTTCTTATCGCTTATTAATAACTTATTCCACCCTGAATAAATTTATACGATTACTAACCAAACAAGAGATAAGGAACCGCTTTATTCTTATTTTGACTATTTATATTTATCCTTCAAATCGACCCCAAGCCTTTCAAACAGTGAAAAATCTATAGGGTCATTTGCACTTTTGTCCCTATTTTGTGGTATTTTAGTCCCTCAAGACAAATAATTTTTTCGCACGGCCTAAGTTTATATTTTTCTATAATTATATCTCTCAAGTTATGTCTCACGCCTTTAAAGTAATTATACACCGCTAATTATAAGTTAGTGTTTGGTCATAGATTTTAGATTAGATTTTGAAAATTATCTTCAAATATCTGTTTTGCCGTGAAATCTGATCATATTTTGAAATTTTATCTTCAAAATATTTTCAAGTTTCAAAAACTAATTCCCGTTTTTGGGAAAAATTTCACTTTCACTCACAAAAGTTTAATTTTTTTCAAATAAAATGCACATCCAAACACAACTTCAAGTTCCAAAAACTGGCTTAGACAGGACTGACTCAAATCAATTTTTGAGGGAAATTTCACTTTCACTGACAAAAATTTAACTTTTCTTTCAAGAAAAATGCATTCAATTTTTCTTTCAAGAAAAATGCATGTCCAAATATAATTTCAAGCTTCAAAAATCACAATGTCAAGTACTCAAATTTTCAAGTTGCAACTACAAAATTATGGCCAAACGAGGCAAAAATTAAAAACAAGCCATTTAAAGGGTAAAAAAATTAGAATCATCCATCCCATTTGAAGGACAAACCATGCAATATTTTTCAAATTCTTTAACCTCACTATAAAACAAACCCCCTTTCCCATCTCCCTACATATTAATCTTTCTCTCCACATTTTTCTTGTTACATTTGTCTAACCGATCTCAGTTTCCAAAAATGCGTGAAATCCTTCATATCCAAGGTGGACAATGAGGCAACCAAATCGGTGCCAAGTTTTGGGAAGTTGTATGTGCAGAACACGGCATTGATTCAACAGGCCGTTACGACGGAGATTCCGATCTCCAGCTCGAAAGAATCAATGTCTATTATAATGAAGCAACATGTGGTAGATTTGTACCTAGAGCTGTTTTAATGGACCTTGAACCTGGGACTATGGATAGTATTAGATCTGGTCCTTATGGACAGATATTTAGGCCAGATAACTTTGTTTTTGGACAATCTGGTGCTGGCAATAATTGGGCTAAAGGACATTATACTGAAGGAGCTGAATTAATTGATGCTGTTCTTGATGTTGTCAGGAAAGAAGCTGAAAACTGTGATTGTCTTCAAGGTTTGTGGTTTGAAATCTTCTGTTAGGCATTTGGTCCAACACTGTGTGCATTTTTTTGTGACGCTCTGTCCATTGAGAAAGTATATATACCCGGTTTATACTTAATTACCCGTTTTAGCCCTTTTGTTCCTTTAATTACCTGGTTTAGCCCTGTTTTCCTTAATTACCTGGTTCAGCCCTGTTTTCTTTAATTATCCGTTTTAGTCCACTTTTTCCTTAATTGCCCGGTTTAGCCCAGTTTTTCCTTAATTGCCCGGTGTAGCCCTGTTTTCGTTAATTATTACCCAGGTTTAGCACAGTTTTTCCTTAATTACCCGGTTTAGCCCAGTTTTTCCTTAATTATCCGGTTTAGCCCTGTTTTCGTTAATTATTACCCAGGTTTAGCACAGTTTTTCCTTAATTACCCGGTTTAGCCCGGTTTTCCCGTAACTTTTACCCGGTTTAGCCCAGTTTTTCCTTAATTATCCGGTTTAGCCCTGTTGTCGTTAATTACCCGGTTTAGCCGAGTTTTCCGTAATTTTTACCCGGTTTACCCAGTTTTCCTTAATTATTACCCGGTTTAGCCCAGTTTTTTTTAAACACCTCTTTTGTACACTTTTATACAATTTTATACAAGGTGGACATATTGTTTATAGTAATTGTTTAATGTTTTATAATGTTGTATACCTCGTTTATAAGCACAATCGCGAAAAAAAAGTTGATTATTCGAATGTTAACTGAAAATATGACTATGTAGGTGTAATTTCTTGTGTTGGGTTGTATTGTGAAAATCCCTTTGTGTATAATGTTGTATACCGTGTCTATAAGCACTGTTCCGAAAAGAAAAAGTTGATTATACAAATATAAACTGAATAATATGGCTATGTAGGTCTAATATATTATGTTGGGTTGTGTATTTTTTGTAAAAATCCCTTTGTTTTTATAGATCTGTGCATTTTGAGAGTTTTATTGATGTTACCTGTGTTTGATTTTTTCAGGATTTCAAGTGTGCCATTCATTGGGTGGAGGAACAGGGTCTGGTATGGGAACGCTTTTGATCTCCAAGATCAGAGAAGAATATCCTGATAGAATGATGCTTACCTTCTCGGTGTTCCCGTCACCTAAGGTTTCAGACACTGTTGTTGAGCCTTATAATGCTACCTTATCTGTGCATCAATTGGTTGAAAACGCCGATGAATGCATGGTCCTTGACAATGAGGCTTTGTATGATATCTGTTTCAGAACCCTAAAGCTTACCACCCCAAGCTGTAAGACATTTCAGCATCTCGTTTGCATTTTTATTTACCTGATCTGTTTGATTGCCGTCACTTAGGGTGTGTTTGGTATGACAAAAAATGTTTTCTTGGAAAATAAGTGATTTTCCTACTCATTTTCTTGTTTTTGGTACGCAAGTTGGAAAATGTCATTTTCAAGAGCATTTGCATATATTCAAAAGTAGAACACTATGTGGTTTTTGAATTTCCCTCAAATTTTAAGGAAAATATTTTCCTTCAAAAAACTTTTTTCAAGATATTTAGTACAACCAAACAAGGGAAAATATGCAAACTTTTTTCTTCATACCAAACACACCCTTATTTTTGACCACGTTCTATCTTTATGCTGGCTATTTCTTGTCAATTTTTTTTTGTATGCAACACTTGAAGATATATATTTGATTGTTGTTGTTTATTATTGATCATGTTCCACCATAATAATGTTCACTGTTTCTTATCTCTTTCTTTTGAATGAAACAGTTGGAGATCTAAATCATCTTATATCAGCTACAATGTCTGGTGTCACCTGTTGTCTGCGTTTCCCTGGGCAGTTGAACTCTGATCTTAGAAAATTAGCCGTGAATCTAATTCCATTCCCAAGGCTTCACTTCTTTATGGTTGGTTTTGCACCATTGACTTCACGTGGTTCTCAGCAATACCGAGCTTTGACAGTGCCAGAACTTACCCAACAAATGTGGGATGCCAAGAACATGATGTGTGCAGCTGACCCACGTCATGGAAGATACTTGACCGCTTCTGCTATGTTCAGGGGTAAAATGAGCACGAAAGAGGTGGATGAGCAGATGCTTAACGTGCAAAACAAGAACTCTTCCTACTTTGTTGAGTGGATTCCAAACAATGTAAAGTCCACTGTTTGTGATATCCCACCAACCGGGCTTAAGATGGCATCTACCTTCATTGGGAACTCAACATCTATCCAAGAGATGTTTAGGCGTGTGAGCGAGCAGTTCACTGCTATGTTCAGGAGAAAGGCTTTCTTGCATTGGTACACTGGGGAAGGAATGGACGAAATGGAGTTCACCGAGGCAGAAAGTAACATGAATGATCTGGTTTCTGAGTATCAGCAGTACCAGGATGCCACCGCTGACGAGGAGGGTGAGTATTATGAGGAAGATGAAGAGGATATCAATGAGGCTTAATTTGGACGATGCCAAACCACAATTTCCAGTTGATGGTCTTTTGGCAATGGCAATGTAATGTGTCTTGATAGCTTCAGTGCTATCATGTAATTTTCCTGTTTGTGTCAAAGACAATCTGTAGTATTGTAACAGTAGTACTTGTTTCTGGTGGTTGTGGTGTTCAAT
This sequence comes from Lycium ferocissimum, assembly GCF_029784015.1. Lineage (NCBI taxonomy): Eukaryota > Viridiplantae > Streptophyta > Magnoliopsida > Solanales > Solanaceae > Lycium > Lycium ferocissimum. The sequence goes on along the minus strand of NC_081344.1, from coordinate 12,665,833 downwards.
CGTACTTATCTTGGTTTTATGAATATGATTCTAGTGCTCTATTACATAGCTGTGTATGCGTTCTGCTGTCTTGTTCTATTTCAATTTTTTTGTTTATATACGTGCTTTTCGTAGTTGGTACCTTGATTTTTGCTTGTTTATAGACCTCTAGCCACATTAGTAGTAGAAAGTTCATGTCAAAATTGGTTGGGGCTCACTGGTTGAATGAGCCAAGGCACTGTTGAATGTGGAGAATAAAATTGCACTTGCGTCATTGGCTACTGAAGCAGGTTTTTGGAAATTAATTACTTACACAAATTATGAAACAGGTGTTTACTAAACTCAGCATTCAGTAAGTTACATTGTTCTTGGCGAACTGCTGCCATCAAGTATAATTTTGATGTATATTCGCCCCAACTTCCCTATACTTTTGCTGGCTGATAAAACTGATGATTATGGTTACTCTCTTTTCTTCCACGAAGAAAGTTTCATGCATATTCCTCCCACAAACTCGAGGGTTTAAGTGTTTTCCATTAGAGGGATGACTTTGCACCGTGGCATATACGATCAAATTATACGGATAAAGTTGTTTTATCTGTCAGTCTTGCTACATCGGATTATGCTTTATAGTAGTTTCCTACTTTATTGTTTATTTGGCAATTTAAAGATCTAAACTGGACTAAAACTGATATTAGAAATGGGGAGGGGGAGGGGGTTATGAGGGGCAATTTTGTTCTGTGACATGGTGTGGTGGTCCTCAACCAAATGTAGAGCCACACTTGCTTGTGAGCTGAAAGATATATTTCGTTAGTACCTAGTTCAGTTTTACCTGATCGAGCTATCTGGTGCACTATTATTTGTTGGTTGATTGTCCCATGAAAATGGGTGTCAGACATTTAAATTTGAAGTGTATGAATTAGATGTAATTAAGGTGAATTGAAGGATATTATCATCTTGGGAGATTCAACAATTTGTTTTTGAGCCTTGGCGGAGCAAGTTCCATTGATACCTCTAAGTTTATAGGAGGTAAACCTAATCATACTATATCTTACCAATGATTGGTGCGAGGAGATTAAGTACGAGGAAGACAGCGGTGGAAGAGATATGAGGGCTTACAATCTTGAAGATGGAAAAATTGATGGGTCCTCAATTGAGTTTTTGTATCACGTACAATAAGATAAAATTCACAAAAAATAGTTTTAATTCAAGTAATTACTAAAAACTAATCATGGTAAATTAGTACTCTCTTCGTCCCGATTTGTTTGAAGATTGACCAGTTTGGGGAGTCAAATAACTTTTCCTTTGACTTAATTTAAATATAGATTATTCGAATATTTTATAATAAAATTTACATATTTGAAAACTATATAAAAAGTACTATAAGTGCACAATTAATAATTCACAATATATGAAAAGGAGTTGAAGAAAATCACAGTCAAAGAAAGATTTGTTTGACTCCCAAATTGATCAACTTTCAAACAAATTAGAACGGAGGGATAATAGAGTTTTAAATTATACATGTGAACCTATCGGTGAAAAAGAAAAAGAATTCATTACCTCTAGGCCCTAACAATAAATACTCCTCGTGTCCCAATTTATGTGTCACTTTCCGTTTGATTCAAACTGTATAAATTTTGATCAACATTTTAAGATGTATTATTTCACCAAATTGATATGAAAAAAATTGCAAATATGAAGTTAATCTAATCTAATTTAGCTTCAAAGTTTAATTAAATTGACTCTCAAAAAACGAAAAGTGACACATAAATTGGAAACGGAGGGAATAATTACTCATTTGTTGTTTTACCGCCCTTTTTGTTACTTTACAACTTGTATTCACCAATTTATTTTTCAAATAGTCCCGCGCTTCTTATAATGCCCCCTTCACGTTCTTCCCTCCTTATTTACCACTCCAATAAATCACTACACTCTCCCTCCAAAACACACATTTTCTTAGATGCAGAAAGTGAAAATGGGAAAACAAACAAAACCAAGAAGAACAGAAAACATAGGCAAAGGAAAAGTAACTCCTGTTCAAATTGCTTTCATAGTTGATCGTTATCTTTCCGACAACCATTTCAACGAAACCCGTAGCACCTTCCGGTCTGAAGCTTCTCATCTACTCTCTAAATCGCCCATCCATGAGGTACCCATTTTCACATACACTCGTAGATCTAGACAGAGGTGGATTTAGGATTTAAGTTTTATAAGTTTAATCTTTAAATTTTGTAAGCTTTGAACCCATTGTATTTTTAGAATTATGTTTCAGACCTACTATTTATTGCAATTTTAATGGATGTTTACATATAACTTTATCTTCCGCATAAAAAATACTGGGTTCAGATGAATCGGTGGTTACTTCATCTGTTTTAAATTATCTACCGTGATTTCTAATTATAGTTGTTTTAAATTATTTGTCATTTTAGAAGTTCCAAGATAAAATTAATTATATTTTCCTACTTTATCCTTAGTAGTAATTGTTGTTGAAGACTAAAATAACTCAACTATGGGGATTGGGTAGATACACATAAATAGAGTAAATATTCAATAGCTTAAGAAATAGCAGTAAATAAGAAAGTAATCAAAAACCCCGTCTAATGAATGTTTATTAAGGGGCGTGTAAAAGAGAATCACTATAGATAATATGACGCAGATGTAATATACACATTATTTCAATTTAGAACCCATGAAGTCTAAATGCTGGCTATGCTGCTGTTTACTTATTTTATGAATTATTACAGTAAGAGCTGTACCTTTTAGGTTGATTTTAGTTTTTTCTTAATTGTTTTTGGTTTTTATGCTTTGTGATTTTTAAAAGGCGCCAAGGAGTTTACTGAGTTTAGGAGCAATGTTGGATGAGTACATATGTTTGAAAGAGCAGAAAGTGTTATTAGAACAAGAGAAAGTGCAGGTTCAGAATTTGCTAAAGGGAATGCAAGAAGTTATGAACGGTTATAATGCAAGTGCAAATGTGATGCCACCTCCCCCAATTCATGCTTCTTCAATGCCCATAACAAGGGCTCATGTGCCCCAACAAACTAATGGTTGTCCCCCAATTTCAGCAGGTTTCAATTCTGTCCTTTATTTCTATTTTTAACTATTCTGTTACATATAACTGCGTATGTGTGTCTTATACTTTTTCAATAGGCTTGTTATCTAGGAACTTGTTCAGAAATACTGTAATGAAAGTAGAGTTTGTCGCTATGTGATGTTTGGACATAGAATCGAGTCCTTGTGAATGGGCAAAGCCAGGTGCTCTTATTTTAAAAGGGTAGGGATTAGGGATGATTGCTCATATAACCAATTTTGTTATATGGGATGTTTGAGAGTGCTAAATGTCCATTCTTGTTGCCTTCTGTTCAGTGGAAAAAAAGGAAATTGCCAAATTTATTCAAGGGGTTTTCTCAATAGTTGTGAGCCAGTAGCTCCAATATTTTGCCTACAGTGACTGCATCCACCAAAATAACTTTTTTTCTTCAGATTGTTGAGTTCTAAATTGTTGAGCAATTCTAGGTCCCGCACAGAATGTACTGGTATTTTTCTTCACAATTTGGCATTTGTTTAATGTTATTTTTCAACATAAATACACTTGGGAAACACTTTGGGTATTCTCAATTTTGACATCAGTGGAGCTACATGATATGGAGACAGCCTTATATTTGTAAATCCTTAAGACCTTAAGATAATCTCGGTATTAACTTCAAACAAGATGTTCTAGGCGCACATATAAGATCTACTATTCCATGTTATGAATGCCTATACTATTCATTATATGCAAGAATCAGGAAACAGTCTGTTCTTAGTCCCATTATTTTGGACATATCCTCTGGTAGTGATTAATCATTGTCAAATTTATCAGGTTATGTTTCTGCATACACTAGTCCAGCTCTAATGTCAGCATCAATACCTTCCAGCACTGCTGCTGATAACATGAAATTGTCTACTCCAAATTCCATTCCAACAACTTCAAAAAGAAAAGGGTCCATGGAGGTTTCGGATGCTTCCGTAGTAGCTGCCAAGAAATCTCGTACACGGTCACCCACAAATCAGTTGCCACTTAAAGGTAAATCTTACTGAAGTTAGACTTAATGTGAATCTCACGTCTTAATAAATACTATGGTAATCACTTAGTCAGTACTCTTTTCCTTGCAGGTGCTAGTTCAATGCCACAAGCAACTACAGATGATGAGCATAACAACATTTTGACCCCTCTAATTAATTATTCCGACCCTAAGACACCTCCAATAGAGTCTTCATCCCAAACTGACAAATCTATCTCTCCGGTTGAAATTTGTTCAGAAGCAACTTCGATCAAAGAAGATACTCCCTCTCATCTAATGTCGAGTAACCACACTATAATCTCTTCAGAGACAATTCGATTGACCCCCACCAAACAAATAGCATACTATTCCATAGAGAGAAATCATTGTGTTTCAACTTCCTCACCAGTTAAAGCAAACCTGAATAGGTCTGTGAAGAGAGACCAAGTAAAAGGTAGGTTAGATTTTGATGCCTCGGACATTCCAAGTAGTTCAGAAGTACCACAAGTTCCTGACAGGATTTCTACATCTGATTTTGAGAAGGAAGGAGATATCTTTGACTTGGATTTACCTAACTTAGATCTTCTCGGTGCGAATTTTAGTTTTTCTGAGCTGCTGCGTGATTTTGACATTGATGGACAAGGGATTGATTATTCTTGCCAGGACAAACTGAACTTTTCTCCAGATTCCTTTTCAGGGTAAACATTCTTGCTTTTCTGTCCATGACAAAAAGGTTTTCTTTTTGCGTCCTTAATGTAAGTTTTTATCTAATGTTTAATGAGCAGGTCACCATATGAGTCTGGAAATGTCAACATTGATGCAAACCAAATAACATCACAGATTTCATCGACAGTTACCGAAGTCTTTGCAGAGAAAGATACAAGTATACTAGGTAAAATGGGATTCTTGACTATGCAATTTGATGTAAACTCCTTTCATTTGAAAGTGCTGAAATGGTTTTCAATTTGCCATAGATTTTTCAGGTCCAGATACTGTGAAAACTGTGAAATCTGTTACAAAACGTATCCAAATTTTAAGTCCTGGTATGTGGTTTTTGCTCCACTTTCAGATTTACTTTTTATTTTGTACAAAGAGCTAACAGAGGCCACAAGACTAATTGATTATGTATCATTTACATCTTTGCAGTTAAGCGTAATAGAAGCTCGAGACATTAGAACTTGTGTGCAAGAAATGACTAAATTTTCCGACAGATGGATATGGAGGCTGGCATGCTAAATTCATCACAACTGACCTTATTTATGAAACCCAATAGAATTACCTTTTTATGTTTTAGATTTTGATCTGTAAAATATAGGATGGATTTGATTTAACATAGAAACCTCTAGGTACATTGTCTGTTTTGATATACTAAAATATCTTGTACATAACTTGCATCACATCAGATGACACATCAAATGAGATAGCTCTCAGGCAAGGTACTTTTCCAGCTTCTCAATTTCTTCTGGGCTTCCAATAAAAATACCTGTTCGCTGATGTATCTGCAACGAAGAAAAGTAATTAACGTCCTATGGGCTCACCAACAAGACACTAACATGATGTTTGAGCCGTCATCCACATTACGTTGCCTGTTGTTTTTAGGGCATTTTCAATTTTCGGCCTGTTAGCCAAAATTAATTACGTGAGCTACCCAAAATTTACAAAACCTATATACTGACATGTATAAGTTTATACATATTATATGTATATTATATGTATACTATATGTGTGTTTATAGTTAATAAACAAGACCTACACATCTGCTTGCCATTTTGTAAATTAGATCACCGAAAGGAATTGGACTCTTATCATTATATTACACCACCTAAAAATCAGGTGTATATTCAATCTTCAACTATAATTGTCGTTAAAAAATCTTAATTTATGCTTTCCTTGAATGGAGGTTTTCGAATTTACCTGCTCAGGCATGATTTCCAGTATCCTTTGGGTGCCATCTGTTGCTTTGCCACCAGCTTGTTCTACGATATAGCTCATCGGGGCACACTCATACAAGAGCCTCAAGTTCCCATTTTTGCTGTTCTTGTTCTTAGGGTTGCCATAAATACCACCATACAACAGCATTCTGTGGATTTCGCCAACAAGACAACCTATGTACCGCCCTGAATATGGCTTGCCATTAGGACCTGGTTGCCTTAAGTGGTCAATATAATTCTGCAATTTCTCATCCCATAGATCATAATTTCCCTCATTAAAGGAATAGATTCTTCCAGCCTTTGGTATTTTGATATCTTCATGTGTCAAAACAAATTCTCCGTATGCTGGATCTAGAGTAAATGCATAAACTCCGTCTCCTACCGAGATTGTATAGACCACTGAACTTGAATAAAGACAATACCCTGCTGCGACTAAATTGCTCCCTGGCTGGCAAACACTAACTATACACTTCTCCCTGGCTTGGTCAATCTGAAAATCCAAGAATTATTGCTTTAAAATTTCATTTTATATAATATCAGATAGTGATGATTCGTATAACAGACCCCAGCTTGCTTGGGTTGATGCATGGTAGTTGTTATACTTTAATTTTGTGTTAGAATAGCGAGAAAATTACCGTAGTGGAATCATCATCATAGTCTACAAGGCATTGCTGATCTGGACCATAAATTCCAAAAATTGATCCTGTGGTTAACGCAATATCAATGTTAGCAGATCCATCAATGGGGTCAAACACTACAATATAATTTCCAGAATAAGTTTCTTCAACTGCCACTGGTACATCTTCTTCCTCTGATGCTATAATCCCTGTCCTCCCACTTGATCTTAGACAATTGCAGAACAACTACAACACTCAAGATTACATTTTTACTGATCAGTGCACTAAATTTCACAATAATTTAATTGTGGGAGGTAAAAAAGTAACAAACCTCATTGGATATAACATCAAGTTTCTTTTGATCTTCACCTTGGATATTAACAGTGCCTTGAGCTCCAGTAAGGTTAACAATGCTGGACCTTTGTAAAAGCGATGCGATTTGTTTGCAGGCTAATGATATGCTCGAAAGAACTATGGCTAATTCTGCATCTATATTGCCTGCTTGTTCTTGCTGCAATAGCCATGTTGTCAAGTTAACCATTTCATATCGGTTTTTCGGTTTCTTGATCTGTGCTGGGGCTGTTTTTGCTCCTTCCAAGCTTGCTGCTTCGCAGTGAATTCTTGAATTAGAACTGAAATTGCCATTGAGGAGCTGTTGTGATCTCTTGATATTGATGGGAAGGAGATGGAAATTAGGAGAGTGATGAGCAATGGAAGAAGAGCTTGAGAATTTGGTGTTCCAAGTAATTCTTGGAATTGCTTGAGCCATTTCTTTCTTCTCTCTCAGGATTGACAACTGGGGTAGCCTGTTTGTCTTTTCATTTTTGACAATTGTGAGAACATGATTTGTCAAGATAATATCTAAAGTATCAAAAAAAGTAATGAGCAACTTGCTTGAAGATCAAAAGATATGTGGCTGAAATTCAAGGGATGAAAATGGTGTCCCTACAAACCCAACAGAAAGATGATTTCACTTCTAAATGCTTTTATTGTAAAGAGAGGATGAAATATTTGGACTTAATAGAGAAAGTTTGGGAAAATTAAAAGCCCCTTAGAGGAGAGGATAATTGTCAGCACCATGATAGATTTTTCATGTTTCTGCTTAAAATTTACTTAACTGCAATGCTTTACTAATAAGGTACGGTGAATTCATGTCCTCAACATTGGATATATAAGGCATCAATGTTGCTTAATAAAAGTTTTGAGTTAAGTTAATTCATTGCTTAAAATATGCTGAAGGCTCATAATCTTTAACATGTTATTTAAAGCCAATATTTTGGTAAAACTCGTAAAAAACACTTCTTAGCCTATTGAACATATTATCACTATTCTTAGCCTACTTCTTAAAAGTTTTAAGTTAAACCATGGGCTTCTCAAAAAACTAAGGTGGTACAAAATAGGGACAAAAAATACTTGTATGCTGTCTCGACGTATTCAATTGTTTTGGGCTTCTCTCTCAACTGAACTCATCACCAACTCTATTCCCGCAAGACCGAGGCACATTAAGGCTTCTCGATGCTTATAAAATGAAGAAAAAGTATGGCATATAAGCACCATTTCCAATTGTATATTGAATTGAATCACTGCAAAGCTTTCCAAGAACCTATAATAATTAAGCCTTGTGCCTAGATGTGTGAAATGAATTTCTTTCAAGTAATATACAAATTTACAGCTCTTCATGTATTTTGTTTGTTTACAAGATTAAAATAGTTTAAAAAGTCACCAAAACAAACTTGAATAGTCCCTTGATTTCGCATCTGTATTAACTTAAGTACTTCTCCAATTTTTCAACTTCTTCTGTGCTTCCAATGTACAATGGAACGCGTTGGTGTATCTGCAAAGATAGAAACAAAAGAAACCAAATTAACTAACATATTTTGCTTGTTGGCAGCAGATGTAAGAGTCAGTTGTTCTCACCTCAACCGGTTGAATATCAAGAATCCTTTGTTGGCCATCAGATCCTTTGCCACCGGCTTGTTCCACAATAAAGCTCATCGGGGCACACTCATACAAAAGCCTCAACTTCCCGTTCCTGCTCTTCTTGTCTCGCGGGTAGCCATAAATACCTCCATATAAAAGAGTCCTATGAAAATCACCAACCAAACTGCCAATATACCTGGCAGAGTAAGGCTTACAATTAGGACCGGGGTCCTTCAAATGATCGATGTACTTCTTCAACCTGTCATCCCATAACTGATAATTTCCTTCATTAAATGCGTAGATCTTTCCAGCCTTTGGAATTTGTATGTTTTCTTGAGTCAGAATGAATTCTCCAAATATTGGATCCAAGGTGAAGGAAAAGACTCCGTTCCCCAACGTGAGCACGAAGATCACTGAGCTTGAGTACATGCAGTACCCTGCCGCTAAAAGGTTGTTCCCTGGTTGGCACACATTCACTATGCACCTCTGCTCCACGGTGTCAAGCTGCAATTTGGGCATGTGTATTCAGTGATTAACTATTCGGACCAAAAATTGAGATAATTATAGTTCAATGCCTTTCGGTTCTCTAACTTACAAAATAGCTAGCAAATGTATAGGTTTTGTATATTAAGTATAAATATACATATAATATACACATTATATACATATAATATACATAATCAGTGTATATGTTTTGTATTTTTTGGCAAGTCCGTAACTAATTTCGGCTGGCGGGCCAAATATGAAAAAATCCCTAAAAATTCAGGCACCAGAGAGCTAATCATTCTAACTCAATTCATAACTAGATAGACAAAAATGATCATAGGAAGTATCTAGCAGATATAACAAGCATGACAATAAGAATCCTACTTCTACTGATTCTAGATAAGAAAGGATATATAGGTATTCCGGTTAGTACCGTGGTGGTATCTTCAAGATCAACAAGGCAATCGTCATTTGGACTGTATATACCAAAGATAGAACCTGTAGATACAGCAGCATCAATATTTGATGAACCATCAAGAGGGTCAAACACCACGATATAGTTCCCGTAGTAACTCTCTTCTACTGCCACTGGCACGTCCTCTTCCTCTGATGCTATAATACCTGTCCGGCCACTTGCCCTTAGACAATTTGAGAATACCTGTTCAAGCCATAAGCATCAATCTTCATTAATCTAGCTGCATATGCCGTACTACTAAATACTAATACTCTCAAAGTTTATATAGCAACTTCCTATGTTAACGTCTTACTGCAAAAACCTCGAACCCCTGAAGCAACAAAGCAATAAACAAAAGCATACATGTGTTCCTTGACAACTAATCCACTAATCTTTCTAAAATTTTATGCTATAACGGGAAAGCTTCAGATAAAATGCGGCCTTCATACCAAGAGGGGCAAGTTCTTTCGGAAAATATACCACTATTGAAATGTTATTGAGCAGAAACTATAAGCTCGTTCCAAGGTAGTAGAAGAGGGATTCAATGTGTAACTGGCTCTGCTAGAACACATAAATAGATTGTTGCTTGTTTAGGGATCTTAATAGCAAATTCCCTCCTACACATAGTTATTACTCCCTTTTAAAGTATATACATTATTCTATCTTTGACACATTAATATCATTGTTAGATAGTTAGGATTACTATTTCTGTCTGAAAGAGATAATTCAATGTCATTCTTCTGAGGGTCACAAAAATTTGAAACGCAAAGGTTGGTTTTATCTAATAATTTTGAATTCCACAAAAACATGAAATTTTATCTAACTTTCGACCTTACTCCAGAAGTTAATCAAAATCACACTTGTAAAGCAGCATAAGATGATCTTATTAATTTGGAGGCACCACCAAGCTCTGATGGATCAGCCTATACTCTTAACTAGAGTCCCAGTTTCGAGCCTTGAAAATGAAGAACCCAGGGAGGACTTTACCCTTTAGTGCGCAATTCAGTAAGAATGCAGATTAGTCAAGCCAGTAAATTTCAGATACTAAATGGTTAAACTGAAGGGGGAAAAAAGAACTAAAACCTCGTTAGAGACAACATCAAGCTTCTTCTGGTCCTCTCCTTGAACATTAACAGCACCATGAACTCCAGTAAGTTTGGAAATGCCAGCTCTCTGAACCAGAGAAGCAATCTGCTTACAAGCCATAGAAATACTCGAAAGAACAATGGTAAGTTCAGCATCAATAACCCGATCTTGTTCTTGCTTCAACAGCCAGTTAGTTAATGTCTCAAGCTTATACACACTATGTTTCTTGGTTTTTGTAGCCTCTGCTGCACTACTCTTCTCCAAGACCATGCACTTTATTCCACCATGTCTACAATTTCTCTTTATGTTGTTTTTTGTGCACAAAAATGAAGTAGTTTTGTGCTGGAACAGGGAAAGGCTAGAGATAATGGAATGAGAGTTTGAGAAGGTAAAGTTTGAAGTTGTTGGTACTGTGGCTGTTGATGCTGCCATTGGTAATTTTGCTTTACTAATGATTTTGCCTTAGTGAGTTGTGATCACAAGTTTTCAGACTTACAATTTTTTTCTCATCTTTTGCTGCAACAACAACTACCTCCCAATTCAAAACTAATCCGATATTCATTGTTTTATTTTATTCGGAAACAACCTCTCTACCTTCACAAGATAGAGGTAAGGTTTGCATACGCATCACCATCCTCAGACTCCACTTGTGTAATTACACTTGGTATGTTATTGTTCTGTTATTTCACTACCGACTAAAAACGTACAATCTTTAATCAAACTAAAAGAGTCTTATTAAATGTTAATTAACTTACCTAAAGTGTGCTAATAACAAGTAATCTTAATTTCAATCGCCTATCGTTATAAAAATATTTTGTTATTGTAATCAATCATTTTATATGACAATATTTGACAAGACACGAAGTTCAGAAAAGAAAACAAACTTTTGGCACAAATTAAAAGTATCCTTGCAGAATTGTGTTTGTAATCATACCACGATATTTTTGTGACTATAAGAGCATGCTATTAATAATAATATGAAAAAAATTTAAAATTGAAGTATTTCTAACTAAAAAAAATGCCATTCTTCTCGAAACAAACTTAACAAGAAAAGCATATATAAATTGTAACATGTGTGGGAAACTTACTTTTAAATAACTTTTGTGGGACTAATTGTTATTTTCTTGGAGACCCCGGTGGGGGGTGGGGGTGTTGGGGGTGGGGGGCGCTGATTGGCAATTGTGGGGATGAAAGCGTAGGGCTGGTAGTTAAGAGGGTCCCACTTATCCATCCATTTGGAACTTCTCCTTTCGTTCGCGGTTAAGCTTTCCAAATTTCCTACGATGAGTCACACACATGTATAGTTTTATCGACTTCTCTAGAGTCATGTATAGTACTTCTGGATGAGATGGTAATTTTGGACAGACCTTTAGTTTGTTAGAGAATATTCCAATTGTTCCTTATATGGATTGTGGAAGTGCTTATAACAAGGTTCATCATGTTGTGAATAACTTCACCAATGCGTTAATGTTTTGAATATTTGAATGCTCAAATTCATGCTCTTGATAATCGACTTCTCTAGCATGCAAAAACTTCCTCGAAGATTAAAAAAGATGTTATATGTAAGTGATATTATGAGCTTCCTTTGAGACAAATGATTGAAAAAAAGGTTATATTGCGTGAATGAAATGTTTGATTCCAAACTGTGAGTTTTTTTTTTTTCTTTTTTTCTACCAGTGACGTATAAGTATTACAAAGGAAACCTCAATGTACGACCTGTAAGACTATCACTTCAAGACAGAAATGACAACATCTCTTTGGCAATAAAAATAATATTATTGGCAAAATTCAATATTTGACACCAACTTAGTTTTATTGTTGACATATATGATGAAACACTAGCACAAATGAAAATTCGGGCAGCAGATATACCAACAATAAAATAGCACAGCAAGCAAAAATAAATCGAATGGAAGATACACCAAATTTACGTGGTAAAAACCCTTCAAGGTGAAGAGGAAACATCTACGGGACCTCCGGCCCACAAAAGCTCCACTATAATCAACAAGAGTAACAATGTTCTCTAAACGGCTACAACAACAAAGCCAAGCACGGAGCAACAATACATAAAAGATAAGACCAAAACTAATGAAGAAAGGAGAAAACCACAAAAAAATGAGCTATTGTTCGTACTCGAAAACTCGGAGCTACGCATCACAAAATCCGATCTCCACGGTTGAAATCGAAGAACCGATGTTGAGAACCCCAATTCAAATTTCAAAGACGATCCAACGGTTAGTGAATCGTGAAACACAATTTAAAGCCGATTGTCAGAAAGAAAATTTCCGACGAAAATCTGCTTTCTCTCTCACGTTTTTCTCTCTATATGGTTGCTATGAATTCACTCTTGTGTTCTAAAAATAAGACCTAAATTGACACTATATATAGAGGAATTTTTGGGCAAAAGTGGCATGGTCCAAATTGGATTGAGTTTTATTAATCTACTTCGACATGGGAAGGGAAAATCCAAAAATCTAACAAAAAGTACTTTTGACAACAACAAAAAGTTGTTGCACGAACAGCCGATGGAAAAAGTTTATGCAACAAAAAAAAAAAAAATGTTGTTGCCAAAAGTACTTTTTCAAACAATAGTCAATACTATGGCAACAAAACAAAAAAAATTATTTGCAAATGTCTTCTTTCTTGTAGTGTATATATTAACAAAAATTAAAAAAAACAACTTGCTAAGACAATAATACACGGGGATTGACTTGACTCATTTTTGTTGTTGCTACTGTTATTTTTTCCATTATTTTCAACTTGTCTACTTCACTACTATATTTTCTATTTTCTATTGTTTTTGATATATTTTACTTGAGCCAATGATCCATTAAAAATAACCTCTACCTTCGCGATGTAGGAGTAAGGCTGCGTATACATGACCACCCTCTGCAGACACACTTACACTGCATATGTTGTATTGACTTGACTCATTAAGAAGTGTCTTCTTGGTAACATCCCTAAGGGGGTGTCTGTCCATTCTCTTCGTATATTTTGGGTTCCTATATAAGTACAAGTCGTTGGCTCGTTGCTGCCATTTTTTTCCACACAAGTTTAGCTGACTTTTCGTGTAAAACATAATTAGACCAGTAAGAACATGAGACCTAGAGAACAAGCTGGCCGGTGATTTTTGAACTTTGCGTGGCACCTATGACACGCAAAATAGGTTGATCTTTGAACTTTTCTTTAACATGTACTCGCTTCCTTTTTTTTACCTATCCAACTTGTATCTTGCACTTTCCTTAAATACACCAATTAAGTATATTTTTTATTAAATTAATATTATTAATGATACTTTTAAAATTTAAATTTAATTACTAGTATTCCAGTTAGTTTGAGAACTAGTTACTTAGTGACAAAGATTAAAAAAAAAAAAAAAGATTAAAAAAATTCTGTCGTATAGCAAATGTAATTCCTTGAGTCCGTGACTTTTTTAGTATGGAAAAAAAAAATCAAACTAACGAAAAAGAAAAAAAAAAGAAAAAAACATCACTAGATTTCACGTGCGTAATACGTGCGTGAAAGGACCAAACAGTAATTTTTTTTAGTTTGGTCCTTTAGCGTATTCGTGCGTGAAAGACTACTTTTTTTTTTAAACCTACCAAAATCACGTTTTTTCCATACTTTGGGCAAAGATTAGTCATGTTTCAAAATCCCAAAATATCAATATTTTATACAGGACTTAATATCTTTTTTTTGTGTACAATAATGTCGGCTCATTACATCAAGTATAACTAAACGTTTGAATCGTCGTTTTAGGGGTTCTAAAGTGCCCGAAGTAAGTTTTTTTGTTTGGAAACTTGTCTTTGGAAGCTTGTCTTCTTTAAGTTTAAATGTCATATTTTATAGGGTTTTGATCTAAGTGTTTTATTATTTAGTCAAATCGAATGTACAAATAAAAATATTTTGTTTAATAATAATTCATCCAACACGCGAGGTTTATACTTATTCAAAAATAATTCGTTCCATTAAATTACAATACTAATTCAAAGCAATACAATACTAAATTACAGTAACAATACAATTTTCAAGTTCTAGAGGCTCTATTACTTCGAGACGTGCTTGTACCACCACGGTTTTGTTGCCTACACGAACGCTTGTCATGGCCATATTGCTTACATGTAGAGCACTTGCAAGAGTAAGTTCTTTCACTAACATCCATTTGATTGGGTCTATGACTCCGTGAGTTAATGCCCAATTTCGTGATGTAATCCTTGTTAGCAACTATCGAAAACAGCTCGTTTGGCCAATAAGCTTCATTATCAAGTGGGTGGAATTGGCCGGAATATGCTCTAAGGTAACTGTGGACCTTGTATTCCCACGCCACATAATTTGTTACCATTTTTTTTATATTCTCTCAAAGCATTTTACAGCATGGGAACACGACATGTGGTACGTTTGCCACTTACCACAAGTGCATGTTCTTTTTTGCCTCACAAACGGTATGCATGTTTCCACCCTTACTGTTGTAATAACCCATCCTAACTTCATACACACGTTGAATGGGGTCATACTCGGTTATTTGGTGAAGCTCACATGTTTTTCTATAATGCTCCATCTTAGTGTAGGGCTTTGGCATCTATGTCTCACCTTTAGCTAATATCGCTCCGGCCTGCCTTGTCCTAACCACAAATCGCTCCACAACCTGCTTGAAAGTCATTCTCACCATTGCGGTGACAAGTAGTCCCCGAGCAGATTTCAAGACAAGCCATTGAAAGACTCGAGCTATTTGTGAGCATGCCCCATCTTTTGCCTCCATCAGCATGAAGCGTCCATTTTTCAATTTCGAGCTTCATCAACCAAACGTATGCGGGTTCACTAACTGCCCTGATCAGATCCATTTTTGCAGCCCATTTTCTTTGTTGATGCTCCATCGCAGCCCCCCACATCAATTTGTTTAGAGTGCCATTGTGAAACGTTGATTGCAAATTTGCTTTCAAATGCCTTAAGCAATAGCGATGGTAAACAAGGGGAGACTGCCACCCCGGCAAATTATTCATACAGTGCAATATGCCTTTATGACGATCAGACATCACGCATATGCCCGTACGATCCTTAATAACACGAGTTTTCAAATGGGTCAAAAAGGCCCCCCATGTGTCAGCTTTCGTTAGCGGCAATTACGAAAGGAAGAGGGAATATTGACCCATTGGCATCCATTCCTACCGCAATTAGGAGCTTGATGTCGTATGGACCATAAACATGCTTGCCGTCTATGGATATCACTGGCCGGCAGTGAGCAAACCCATCAATACATGGTTTGAATGTCTAGAATATGAAGTTAAAAATTGTACCCTCTATAAGCCGCCACTCTACAACAGTAGCAGTATTAAAATTTTATAGAGCCGCCATATACCTTGGCAGCGATTGAAAAGAGGTATGCCAATTTTCAAAGATCATCTCAAAAGCGCTCTACGCCCGAGAAATCCCTTTCTATTGCTTATAGTTTTAGCATATGCGGTTTGAACGTTTCTAATGCAATCTTTGATGGGGATCCTGCACAAGTTTAAAGAAAAAACATTTAGTAATGATATTTTAATTGATATAAGACATATAATGTACTAGGTAGGATATGTTACCTTGGCATTGCGGCAACGTCTTTAAGTAACACTTGAGCAATCATGTTTGTATCTAAATTATAATGATCTGCTCGATTGTCTTCTATATCACAAGTGTATTTTTAACGGAATTTTGTGATAGCCCACATACCATCAAGCTTAACAATTCCCCGAAGCAACCACTCACATCCTTGATACCATCATCTACAAACTAGCCTCCATATCTTTGTGTTTGACCGATCAACCTTAAACTCCCTCATGTCCTTAAAATAATAAATTTTGACAGCCCGTTGCAATCCCTTTTTGGATGCGAACAACATTCCTTTTGCAAGGTAGCATGGATCTCTGTTGAGATCCTTTGGTTCAATCCGTGTTTTTAGGCATCGTGATCATCTTCTCTTGTGAAGACAAATGCATCATCACGACCTTGAAATTTGCGTCAAGATAAGGAATATTATTAGAATGCCACTAAATTAGGCTTTCAGAAGTTTGGTTTTCCACTATCGGTGGAGGTACGTGGTGGTGCATTGGTTCTTGTTGGTTTTGGCTTTGAGGAATATTGTTGGTCGTACCAACTTGAACATCATCATTATCTTCATCATCGGTTATCTCTGTATTATTAGCTATTTCATCGTCATCACTTGATGATGACTCATAATAATTTGGAAAATCTTTATTATCAAGTGCATTCCTCCTCGTGTATATATATATATATATATTATTTAATATTATATATGATGAACTTTGCCGTTGTTCATAAGCCTCGTTGTCATGGTGTGGAGAATGATCAACTCCACCGAACCGAGAGGATTCACCAACATCTATATATTTGGTACCACCAAGTAGTTTTGAGAATAGTTACTATAACGATTTGAAAAATGGTTATTTATCAATTCATACAACAAACACTTGCCACTACAGACAATAATAATATAAAAATGCATATTTTACAATTTCATTGTAAGCTTAATTAAATTGCTGGCTTAGATTTTCCAGCGACACTTGATGACTCAAAATGGCTCCATAAGAACTAAAGTTCCCATAAGTGTTATCATGAATAAACTGGACTTGAGGGACTTCTTCTCGAGGTATCTTTTCAACATACATCTCAAGAACTTTAATGGATACTGAATCACTATATTCTTCCGGTGATCCCAAATAATCACTCAAAGATTCATCACAGTTGATATTGTGCATGCCATAACGCACTACACCGTATGATATTGTTTGTGGATATCTGCCTGTTATTGAGATTCCAAACTCAGTGGGTATAATTTTCATTCTTTGGTGCATGTAACTGAGTAGTGTTTCATAATTTAAAGTTGTTGGAAATTTAACATGGGCTTTTGATTTGTTACTATAACGAACGGAGTAATTGTCCTCAACGATATCTCCATCCCAAAATAGTGAAACCCTAATAGTTGAAGCATTTTGAGACATTTTTTCTATGAACTTTGATTTTTTTTTTCAATGACTTGTAAGACTTAGACTTGTGAAATTGATGAGTTTTTCACTCATCCAACATTCATGTTAAATAGATTGCTGAAATTGTCATGCGTGGTGTGTTGTCAAATCAACAGTTACATTGCGCATTAAAATGGTGCGCAATACAAGTGAGAGTCATATTAAATCGGTCAATAATGCGTGGTGGGATAATCAAGTCTATATGTGTCATAGATTGCTGAAATTGTCATGCGTGGTGTGTTGTCAAATCAACACTTACAATCGGTCAAATAATGCGTGGTGTATTGTCAAATCAAGTCTATATGTGTCATAGATTGCTGAAATTATCATGTGTAGTGTGTTGTCAAATCAACATTTATATTGCGCATTAAAATGGTAAGAAATACAAGTGAGAGTCACATTAAAATGGTCAAATAATGCAGCATTGTATTGTCAAATCAAGTCATTATGTGTCATAAATTGCTGAAATTGTCATGTGTGGTGTGTTGTCAAATTAACACTTACATTGCGCATTAAAATGGTGCGCAATACAAGTGGGAGTCATATTAAATCAGTCAAATAATGCGTTGTATTTTCAAATCAAGTCTAAATGTGTCATAGATTCTTTGAAATTATCATGTGTGGTGTGTTGTCAAATCAACACTTACATTGTGCATTAAAATGGTGCACAATACAAGTGAGAGTCATATTAAATCGGTCAAATCATGCGTGGTGTATTGTCAAATCAAGTCTATATGTGTCATAGATTGCTGAAATTGTCATGCGTGGCGTATTGTCAAATCAACACTTACATTTCGCATTAAAATGGTGCGCAAGTGAGAGTCATATTAAAACGGTCAAATAATGAAGTACTATACATAACATGATTGACAATTTCTAGAAGCATTCGCATTAAAACGAGTTATCATGTCATTCTATACCCAGTTTGATAATCTTGATTATATTACATGTTTTACCCCAGAAAACATATTCGAAGCAATGGGTAGGATATGAGAACTAGATGATGATTTTCAATACTCAAATAACCCTAATAACATTTTCAATCGAGAATACAATAATAAAATGAGAGTGGAGTGGGATTGGCGTGTTAGGGAGGCTGCAGCACTGGAGCAAAAGTTAGCGTCCGTAGTGCTTAAACGCCTCTAAAAACGTGTTATGTCAATGCCTCATGGAACTCCACAAAGGTTTAATTTTGCTTTTAACCGTTTTCGCGAAGCGAACAATTGGATGCAAATACGTTACCTTAGGGTAGAATATGGTGTACATGGTAGCAAAGATTAATATTTTTTTATATAAAGTAAGTAAGTAGGGTCATAAAGACCACCCTCCCCCCCCCCCCCCCCAACTAGGGGTACATGGGGGTTTGCAACTATATAAGTAGTCCTTTCTTTTGTTATTAGACTACAACGTATTCAATGTCGAGTAGTAGAAACGCAATTTGGTCTTTACTCCTACCAAAAGAACCAAATATCAGTGATGATGAGAGTTCAAATCATAGCAGTTTTTCGAGTGATAACAGTGATTTCAAACTAGACGAGTTAAATCCCTACCTTCTTATAGAGCGTAATGATGATTTGCGGTGTGAAATATTCGGACCCGCGAGAATACATCGCGGTTTACGCCGAGAATGGTCACATCGGCTTGCCGAATCAGAACGTCTTGTTCGTGACTTGAAAAATCTCAACACTCCAATCCTAACAAGGTACTCAATAATCATGCCTCGAATAGATCCAGAAACTTGCGAGCTTGCAGTACAAAGGATTAGAAAAGAAAACAACAGAATGTTGGCAAGACGTTGTAGATTTTACATGCTAAAGTTGGCCGAAGAACAAGCATCATCAACCGGTAGAGAACTAACATCTACTGAAAAGAGACGTGTCTTAAGAAACCGCCAACATTTTTCTGATGACGATATTAAGGACTTCTATTCTGTTGAAGATTAGGGGTTATTTAAGTTCTTTTAAATTTCTGACTCATGCGGTTAATTTGTATTGTTAGTTTATGATGAAGTTATCAATAAGAAAAAAATTAGTAAGTTTTTAATTTGCTTTGATTGTTTAAGGCTATTATTAATTTCTAGAAGGGGTGAAAATGGAGGAAATGAAGGAGAAGAGTTTGCTGAAAAATGGCTAAGTGGGGAAGAGAAGGCACTCCATTTTTCCCCATGGAAGTTGGTTTGAACTCTTCGAAATCTAGGTTAAGTTGTTTTTTAAATTGAAATTTTGTTGTCATTGCTAAAATAAGAACAAGAAGAGAAAAAAACTTACTTCGAGGCACTTTAGAACCCCTAAAACGACGATGCAAACGTTTAGTTATACTTGACGTAATGAGCCGACATTATTGTACGCAAAAAAAGATATTAAGTCCTATATAAAATATTGATATTTCAGGGTTTTGAAACATGACTAATCTTTGCCCAAAGTATGGAAAAAATGTGATTTTGATAAATTTTTTTTAAAAAAGTAGTCTTTCACGCACAGAATCTATGCGTCAAACCTAGTTATGTATTTTTTTTTATGTTAGTTTGGTTTTTTTTTTTATTTTTCATACTAAAAAATTCGCGGACTCGTAATTCCTTCAATTTTTAATCATCCCCCAAATTAAAAGTTCATAAGTAGAAAAGCTCTTTTGTCAAATTTTTCTCTAGTAATTTCTAATTGAAGCATGCATGAAAATTTCGTTAACCTTTTAAGTGGGAATCTAGCAACTTAAATATATATGGTTTAGGTACTATGACAATATATTGAAGCCTTAAAAGGGAAATGCAACGAGAAAGAAATTTCGTGGCTTCATAATCTTTTCCCTATAAAGTAGAATTTGCGAATATGGTTGACCAAAATTTTAATTTTGCAACAGCGAAAGCCAGCCTAGCCAATAAGAATTCAAAACCGTAAAGTGATGAGCAAATCGAAAACAAATTAAAATAAAGTAATCAGAAAATACCACATTAAACGAGAAGAGAGATCCTCTTATAAGGTATTCCTCCACCTTTAGTGAGAGTTCTCAGTTTCGAGCATTCGATATGGAGAAAATCTTATTAGAGTTTTTTTTATAAATTTATCTTACCAGTGTGAATACGAATTAGTCGGATCCCAATACGATGGGCACCAATCGAGTGGAAACCAAAATAAAAATATAAAAAGAGATCCTCTTATATGATTTCTTTGCAGTTTCTAGAGTTTGAAACTACAATGTAGCAGACATAAAAACACGTACTTGTTAGTCGTCAACTAGAACTTAGAAGGCAAGAAGTAAACTTACTAAAAACAAACGAGAGAATCAACGAAACAATTATTTCTTTAAAACGATAAGGTATAAAACTAAATTAAATAAATGAGAAGCAAACGCGTGGACTCCACTAACTTCCACAAAATGCCCTTCCCCCTCTCTTCGTGCACACCAAATTCATAGAATTCGTCAAAATTTAGCAGGGAATATGCATTACAAGTTGGAAAAGAAAAAAAAAAAAAGGAAGATCAATCATATCCACAAAAATAAATAAAATAATACCAACTAAGAAGGTGACAAAAAATTCAAAGTACACACCGCACTTTTCTCCTCTTCCTCCTCCCAATTTCCCTATATAAATTCAAGAAACCCCTTCATTCATCTTCATCTCAAGAACCCATAGTTCTTCAATCTATTCTTTTCCTTGAGTTCATCAACAACAAAACAACCCAATAAAATATTTGACAAAAAAAAAGAAAAAAAAGAAAAAAAAAGGAAAAGAATAGAAATGGCTGCCACTATGAGATCCTCTTTGATTCTTTTCTTTGTTAGTACCCTTTTTCTCCAAGGCGCTTTAGGTACGTATTGTATATCTAATTTTCTTCACTTTCATGCAACAAAGTAATTACATCATCGTTTGATTCCTTTGAATATATATATATATATATATATATATATATATATATATATATATATATATATAGAACATGCATGTTTTTATTTGCAATATCCAGAGTAGTTATTTTTACCCCACATTCAGGATGGAACTACCCGATCTAAAGGTTTTAATTGAACCTCTTTCATCGGAAATTTATATTATTGAATCACCTTGACATAAGAATTATTTTAGTTCACAAGTTTTAATAGGCATACGTGATCTTACATTTTCTAAGTCCAATGCTTAAAGTTTTTGACTCTGCTATTGTCCACAGTGTGTGAATTTAAAAAATTCAATGTAACAAATAAATGTTTCATAAAATAGTAGGTCAGATAGATTTGAGTTCGAGTGGCACAACACATTCGATCAACCATATATAGAGCCTATTCTACCCTTACCGAATTCATTCTATTTAAGTGTAACGTAAAAAACTCCTTAGCGTCTTGCATTTCTTTGATTTGGAAGTTCCAGTCAACGATTTTGATCCATTTGGTTCGTGTTATAATAATCTCAGGGAATTTCATCTGTGAGGATTTGCCAACAAACGTGTGTGGCTTCGCAATTGCGACATCAGGAAAGAGGTGTTTGTTGGAGAACTCAGCAGGGAATGATGGGAAGGTTGTGTACCAATGCAAGACATCTGAGGTTGTTGTCGAAAACATGAAGGATCACATTGAGACAGATGAATGTGTTGATGCTTGTGGTGTTGACAGAAACTCTGTTGGGATTTCTTCTGATGCTCTTCTTGATTCTCAATTCACCTCCAAACTTTGCTCCCCTGCATGTTACCAACATTGTGCCAACATTGTTGACCTTTACTTCAACTTGGCTGCTGGAGAAGGTAACAACATTAGCCTTTTCCTATCTTTTTGAAATTTTCTGCCATACAGTCAAACCTCTCTATAACGAAGTCATTTGTTCCAATGCTTTTTGGCTGCTATAGCGAAATGTTGTTATAAAGAGTTTCACAGAAAAGACAGTTGTTATAGTGAAATTTTATTATAGATGATGACTATTATGGAGAAGTTTATGACTGTTTATAGGCACCGCATAGTTGAGTCATTTTTGCGTCAAATTAGTTTTATGATTTTGTTGCAATAAACTGTAAAATTGGAAATGTGCAGGTGTGTATTTGCCCGATTTATGCAACAAGCAGAGGACCAGCCCACACCGTGTTATGATTGAGCTATCGAGCAATGGAGCTGCTCTTGAAGATGCAGCTGATGCTCCAGCTCCGTCCCCTGTTTCTTTTTAATTTTTTCGTACACACATTTGAAAAATTATATACTACAACATATACATACTGCAAACATTTTTTTTTAATTTCTTTAAAAACATGTACAATTATTGTTGTGTTTTCATACAATTAAAGAGGGATGTGAGGGGGAATTTTGGTTTATTTCTAGTTCCCTTTGGATTTGTTGAAAATTGTTCCGGGAGATTCTTTTTACATCAAAAGTTGAATGAATATTCTTCTATTGGGATTGCATCAGTTGTCTCTTGTCTTCTTCTTTCTCCGAGTTGTTTCATGTTTTTTCGTTTTGACAAAATGAAGGTAGTGTAATATCACAAATTTGGGACAAACCGAGTTTGAATTCATGAAAAATGAAACTTACCTAATGAAACAAGTTAAAGCTAAGAGGGAAAAAATCCAAATTTGCCTCCGAACTTTGTGTAAATAATCATCTAACATTGTCTTTTCCCAGAATGCAACAAATTAAGACACATTCCTTGTTCATATATAGCGTCATATCAAATCATAATGCAAGAAACATTCATGTAACATTACTGAAGTACAATTGTATAAGTTGATATACACTCAGTGTATCTTCATGTCAAAAGTCAAAACTTGTCCCAATTAAGATGCTTAAATGACGAGCGCTAAACCTAAACGTAGTAATAAAAATAAGCTAGTATAGCATAAAAATAGAATTGAAAAGCGTCAATCACACGTTGGGATAGAAATTCCAAGTTAACAAAGAAAACCTTGTATACGATAATTATGACAACAAAGAAAAATGTATTAAAATGTAATTAAAGGAGTGCGAGCTCTAACTAGTTACTGGTTGTAGTAAATGTAGAGAGCTTGAGTACACCATCACTGTACTCGGTAAATGTCATTGATGAGCCTATTAAGTGCTAAAAATATATAATATCATCATGAAGCATTCTTAATTAACACAGAATAATATCCGTGATCTTTCCTAAATTAAACACATCATTAATAATCATGCGCTCACAAGTAATCAAATTGAGTGCATCTCTACACCCAGCCATTGGCTTCAAAATATCCACGGTCTTAACATTCCCCTCTCATATCATGGGTTATCCTGGGAAGAATTTTATCCTTTCGCCCTGTGGCATATATTAGAAATGCTGGCTCTAACCTAATGTGCCATCAGATATTCGTGCGAGCTATTGAATTTAAACTTACTACCTCAAAAGAAATTTGCTCTGAAAAAAAAAAAAAAACTGACTACTGTAAGATGGCATCCACCTCCTCTTGGGTATTATGAACTTAATATCGGCGGTGCTTTCTCACATAAAAATAAGAAAGGTGGAATTGGTGGAATATTTCGGAATCATGTTGGCCATTGGGTACTGGGATTTTACAAGCTGGTTCATAGTTTCAACCATATTATGACGGAATTACAGGCTTTGGAACAAGGACTACAAGTGGCACTGGACAAAAATATGATACCATTAGAGATTGAAACAGACTCGGCTGAAGTCGTTGATCTATCAAATCACCCATATACTCTCTATACTAATATAATTGCTTCGCGCAGGTCAATGTTGAGGAGATTGGCGAATCCAGTGGTACGACATAATTTCTGACAAGGCAATAAACCAGCAGATCTTTTGGCAAAGCAAGGTTCCAAGTGTTGTATATATAACCAGCTAACTATCTTATCCTCTCCTCTGGCCAATATCGTACCAGTTTTGGAAGCTGACAAGCAAGGAGTTGGCCAGCCTAAATTAGTAGCACTATCCTTATGTAATAGTCTAGTTAAGCTAGGGAACTTAAGTGTACTGTCTATCCATGATATGGACGAAGACTTATCTGTAATATCTGTAATGCCTTAATTATATAATGAAGTATCGTTTTAACAAAAAAAAAAAAAAAAAAAAAAAAAAAAAAAAAAACAAATAGAGTGCACACTTTACATTCATCACATTAATCAAAATCCGCGACTTTAGTAGCATAAAAAACAAAAAGTTGAACCAAACTAGCACAAAAAAAAAAAAAATACATTAATAGGTTTCACGCACGAAAGGACCAAACTGCAAAAATTGCAATTTGGGCCTTTCACGCACGAATTTCGTGCGTGAATGGGGTCAACTTAAAGTGACCCCTCCTTCCCTACCACAGACCCGACTTGTTCCCCAACCCGCCATTAAACCCGATTCAGTGGTCCCCAACCCCCTTAAAATGCTATTTTCGTGTTGTTTTTCAATCCAAAACTCAATATTCTTGGTATATTGAAGTGTAGGAACAAGTTTCTAAAGTTGGATTTCGGAATAGAGCGGCGTAGAACACATTTCAAAAACTCAAAAAAAGCTTCAATCTAGGTATTTCACTACGAATTTTCTATTACATTGTTAAATATATTATTACCCTAAGCAACAAGGTATATGGCAGCTCGGGCGTAGACTATAACCAACAGAAAGGGATTTCTCGGGCGTAGACGCGCTTTTGAGATGGTCTTTGGAAATTGGCATACTTCTTTTCAATCGCTGCCAAGGTATATGGCAGCTCTACAACATTTTAATCATGGTACTGTTGTAGAGTGGCGGCTTATAGAGGTAAAATCTTCAACTTCGTATTTTGGACATTCAAACCATGCATTGATGGTTTTGCTCACTCTTGACCGGTGATATCCATAGATGGTACGCGTGTATATGGTGCTACGACATCAAGCTCCTAATTGCAATAGGAATGGATGCCAATGGGTCAATATTTCCTCTTGCTTTCGCAATCGCCGCTAACGAGAGCAACGACACATGGGGGATCTTTTTGACCAATTTGAAAACTCATGTTATTAAGGATAAAGTATATGCGTCTTTGTCGATCGTCATAAAGGCATATTGCACAATATGGATAATTTAGGGGTGGCGACCTCACTTTGTGTACCATCGCTATTGTTTAAGGCACTTGAAGGCAAATTTGCAATCAACGTTTTACAATGGCACTCTAAACAAATTGATGTGAGGGTGCGATGGAGCATCAACAACGAAAATGCAAAAATGGATCGATCGGGTAGTGAGTGAACGCATACGTTTGGTTGATGAAGCTCGAAGTTGAAAAATGGACGCTTCATGTCGATGGAGGCAAAAGATGGGGCATGCTCACAACAAATTACTCGAGTCTTTCAATGGCTTGCCGAAATGCTCGAGGACTACTGTCACCGCAATTGTGAGAATGACTTTCAAGCGGTGGTGGAGCGATTTGTGGTTAGGGTCAAGGCGGTGAGCGGTATTAGCCGACGGCGGGACATGGATGCCAAAGCCCTTCAAAACTATGGAGCATTATAGAAAAAAATGTGAGCGTCACCAAATGATCGAGTATGACCCAATTCAACATGTGTATGAAGTTAGGACGGGTTATTACAACGGTAAGGGTGGAAAACGTGCATACCGTTTATGAGGCAACAAGAACATGCACTTGTGGTAAGTGGCAAACGTACACACACGCCGTGTTCTCATCTTTGTCAAGTGCTTCGAGAGAATGAGAAAAACGGTAACAAATTATGTGGCGGGGGAATACAAGGTCCACAGTTACCTTAGAGCATATTCCGGCCAATTCTACCCATTTGGTAATGAAGCTTATTGGCCAAACAAGCCGTTTTCGATGGTTGCTAACAAGGATTACATCAGAAAATTGGGCATTAACTCACAGAGTCGTAGACCCAATCAAATGGATGTTAGTGAAAGAACTTATTCTCGCAAGTGCTCTACATGTAAGCAATATTGCCATGACAAGCGTTCGTGTGGGCAACAAGACCGTGGTAGTACAAGCACGTCTCGAAGTAATAGAGCCTCTAGAACTTGAAGATTGTATTGTTATTATAATTTATTATTGTATTGCTTTGAATTAGTATTGTAATTAAATGGAATGAATTATTTTTGAATAAGTATAAACCTCTCGTATTGGATGAATTATTATTAAATCAAATATTTATATTTGTACATTCAAATATAATAAAACACTTAAATCAAAACCCTATAAATATGACAAGTTTCAAAACTTACTTCGAGGCACTTTAGAACCCCTAAAACGACGATCCAAACGTTTAGGTGGACTTGATGTAATGAGCCGACATTATTGTACACAAAAAAAGATATTAAGTTTTATATAAAATATTGATATTTTGGGGTTTTGAAACATGACTAATCTTTGCCCAAAGTATGGAAAAAAACGTGATTGGAAAGGTTAAAAAAAAAAAAAAAAAAAAAAAAAAAAAACAGTTAACCCCATTCACGCATGAAATTCGTGCGAGAAAGGCCCAAAGTGCATTTTTGCAGTTTGGTCCTTGAAACCTACTAATGTATTTTTTTTTTTTTTTGTTCTAGTTTGGTTCAATTTTTTGTTTTTTGTGCTACTAAAGTCGCGGATTCCATTAATCAAATAAAGTAGCACTATATACATAAGTATCACACATGACCTCAATATCCTTTTCTAGGTCACCTCAAGGCCTGTGAGCATTTAAATATCTAAGGGGTCATTTGGTTGAAGATAGTCATCCTAGTATTATTTTTTATTAACTGCTTGATTTATTGTATTAAAATAACACGTGTTGCACAATTTTTTTTTTTAAAAGTTGTTAGTTTACAAAAATATTCTCCACATTTTTGGTAGAAAAAAGATTTGAGGACCTCATGATATTTTTGTTATTTTCATTGTTTTATCCGAGATAACTAATCCTGATATTCTTATTCCACCATCTGACAAAGACAACTTATCCCGATGCTATTTCTGCTTCTGCTATAACTTATCCCAAAATTAATAACCAAACAAGGAATATATCAATACTAAATTTTTATTTCACTACTATTTATGCTTATCCAGCATAATTAATACATATATTAAAAGTTATGAATGTGTTATTTGTCATAGATACTAAACTAACTAAACACTACACGACTAATTTCTATATGAAATAATACTAATTTCCTCATAATTAATCTCTGTATTATTAATACAAGCATAATTTTAACCGGCGACCAAACGAGCCCTACGTTTCAAAACATGGCTCCACCTGCATTTAGGTCACCTCAAAGCTTTTGGACATTAACGTAACATTTACATTAGCCCAACTCTACTTTTGAGCCACCACAAGATTGTGGGCAGCAATGCATTTTCACGTTGGCCCGACCCTTCCTTTTGGGCCACCAGCCCACCACAAGATTTATGGGGATCATGTGTCACAATAGCATATCAACTCAATCAAGAGACATCAACAAGTAGCCAAACAACATCAACTTAATCATCATTAAAGACATCAACAAGTAGCCAAACAACATCAACTTAATCATCATTAACATCAATATAATCATCATTAAAACATGAAGGGTCGGCATGAAACCTTTCTAGAACTTTCAAGAAATACTTCACATTTTAAATCGAGAGTCACTTAACAATAATAAAGTACATCATTTCAACTTTTATACCGTAAGTTGGATGGTTAACACATTCAATTCATTTGTACAACATGGTGAATCAACCACCCGCTCGTCTTCACAAGCACTTGACCACAAAACATTCACTTATCCATTTAATGAAACACTTAGAAACCATGAAAGTTGAAAAATTATACTTAGAAGTTAGAAGGTCAAGTCTTAATTTATCCTGTCTTCCAATCCGAACATAAGCTCCAATACATTGCCCAATATCTTATCTACATCAACCGGATTCTTTTGAAATCAAATATCATTCAATCGGCTCAAATATAACCTATTTTGCTAGGTTTTAACGTTGACTAAAAGCATGACTTTAGGTTAAACGCATTTGAAATTTTTCAGGGCGCTCCACCGGGAATGTCTTGTGTTTTGCACGGTTTACTAAGTTAATGACCCTTAGAAGATGGCCTCTAATGTTTTTGCGTCTTTTATTTTTCAAAAGGGAGACAAAATAAGGAGAGAGCTCTGTATACGGGCAAAACCGAGGTCAAGGGTACCCTCAGTTTCCCAACTAGAAATTCAAGATCATGATGGTCGTTGTTGGATCGGATGAATCCAGTCGAGGTCAAGGTCAAGCGTTGGATCGTAGCAAGATCGAGCGCGTCGATCCAGGTCGGCCCGGTTGGAACTGAATATCGAGATAAGACGAAAAGGCGGTTAATAATGATAAATGAGGGACCGAAATATCGGCCATTAGTCGGATATGGCGGCGCCAATTTCGCTTATCAGTAACTGAAGATTTTATACCTTATTTAGACTTGTACTAGGGTTATGACTCCTCTACTATATAAAGAGGAGGACCCCCTTTTTCTGGAGGCCAGTTCTTCATACGCACAAACATACTAAGCAATACAATTTGATTCTAAGTGTTTATTCATCTCTCTAAGTGTTCTATCATTGTTCATTACTTAACCATTGTAACACGAGCCCGGTTCCTCGGATCCGAGCCAACTGATCGGTCGCTTCCCAGGACCAATCGCTGCTTTACCGTGGTTTGATTGTTTTTACTTGCACTTGCATTATTATTTATTGCTTTATAGTCATTCGTATTGAATCAAACCGCATATCCTTTGCACCGCGTACAAATTTAATTGTTATCCATTTTAAGGGTAAACAGTTTGGTGCCCACCGTGGGGCCTAGGATAATAGTGGTGGTTTTATACGAATTTCAATAACACACGTTATTTTACGCCTGCTCTTTGAAGTTTGATTTCAAGACTATTCAACATGTCGGACTCTCACTCCGTTAACTTTCATGCTGAATCAAGCCACCACGAGTAAAATGACAACAGAGTGCCTAACAATAACGTACCCCCAGTTGATCCAAACGAAGCTGATCCTCACTCTCAAAATGCTGTAAATACTGACCGGTCATTGGTACGCGCCGCGCATGCAGATGGAGGCAACGGAGCCACATTATAACAGCTTAGGAATCAATTAGAAATGGCTTTGGCACAATTGTAGGCCCAACAAATGGTCATAGCTCAATTACAAAGCTAGAATCGAGCGCCTAACGCTGTTCAGCCCGAACAGACTGAGGAGACCGCCCCGAGAGAGGAAATGCCCATTGCTGAGAATAACGGGAACGACCCCGGGCAAACCGCCGAACTAATGAGGAAGCTCGAAGAGCTGACAAAGCGGGTAGAGGAAAATGATAAGAAAGTGGAAACTTATAATTCGAGGGTCGATCAAATCCCAGGAGCACCTCCGGTATTGAAGGGACCAGACTCCAAAAAGTTTATTCAGATGCCTTTCCCCCCAAGTGCTGCGCCAAAGCCGATCCTGAAGAGATTCCGAATGCCTAATATTCCCAAATACAATGGGACCACAGACCCTAACGAGCATGTGACCGCATACACGTGCGCTGTCAAGGGCAACGACCTAGAAAAAGATGAAATAGAGTCGGTCTTTGCTTAAGAAATTCGGGGAGACTTTATCGAAAGGAGCAATGGTATGGTATCACAATTTACTCGAACATTCTATTGATTCTTTTGCTATGCTTGCAGATGACTTTGTCAAAGCTCATGCTGGAGCCATAAAAGTGGAAACGAGGAAATCAGATCTATTCAATGTCAAGCAACGGGAGAACAAGACACTCCGAGAGTTTGTGGCCCGATTTCAAATGGAGCCGATGGATCTACCACCGGTACAGGACGATTGGGCCGTTCAAGCGTTCGCTCAGGGACTCAACCCAAGAAGTTCGATCACATCTTTAGAATTGAAGCAAAATTTGGTGGAGTACCCAGCAATCACATGGGTTGATGTACACAAAAGATATCAGTCAAAAATCAGGGTCAAAGACGATCAATTTCTGAGGAACGCCTCGAGATCGTTACAACCATACAGAGAAAATGATCAATCGAGGAGGGCGACAGATCCAGAATCAAGACAATCTCGCGACAGGTATCAACCTTATCCACCGGATCAAAAAGGCCACGGTCGGGATAATGACTTCACCAGGAGCGATAGAAGGAATGACCGCGGTCAGAGCAATCGGGGACTGATGAATAAGAATGGTTCCGACAAACCATCGGGAATAAAGAGGCCCCGAAAATATCAGAATACAGTTTCAATGTGGATGTAGCAGGCATAACAGCGACTCTCGATCGCATTGGAGAGATAAGGTGGCTGAGGCCTCTCCAGTCCGACCCGGATCGAAGAGATAAAAGCTTGATTTGTAAGTTCCATGGTACTCACAGGCACAGAACCGAGGATTGTCGGCAACTAAGAGAGGAAGTCGCTCCACTACCAGAAAAACTCAAATTACATGGGGATTTTACCTAGGGATTTTTTTCGCAGATATTTCCTGCGGATTTTTATGCGGAAATCTAAAAATTACTAAACTCTATTATATTTACCTGCGGATATGATTTCCCCAGGTAAATTTGACGCCATTTAGTGCCAAATTTTACATGGGGATTTACTTGAGAAAAATAATCCCCAAGTATCATTTTGTAGGTAATTCCGCGGGTAAAAGATCAAAACTATGAAAATTTTATTTCCTTTGTGAATTCGCAAGAACTTCCCCATGTAGCAATACTTGTGAATTTATTTAGGGATTATTTCTTGGGGATTTACTTGGGAATTCTATTACCCAGGAAATTACTTGGGGATTTTGTTACTGCGATTTTAGCTGGGGACTTTTCCTTAGAGATTTATATGGTGATTTTGTTACCCAGGGAATTACGTGGGAATTTTGTTGCTGCTGATTTACCTGGGGATTCTTTCTTGTGGATTTACCTGGGGATTTTCTTACCTACAGAGTTTGTTGCAGCAATTTTAGCTGGGGATTTTTTCTTGTGGATTTATCTGGTGATTTTATTACCTAGGAATTACTCGGGATTTTGTTTTTGCGGATTTACCAAAGGATTATTTCTTGGGGATTTACTTGAGTATTTTATTACCTAGAGAATTACTTGAGAATTTGATTCTTTGTGATTTTAGTTGCAAATTATTTCTTGGATCTTTATCTGGGAATTTTATTACCTAGAAAATTACTTATTTTTTTTTTGGACCAACTTTAACTGGGATTATTTCTTGGAGATTTATCTAGGAAGTTTACTACCTAGAGAATCACACGGGGCTTTTATTGCTACGATTAAAGCTGGGATTATTTCCTTGGGGTTTATATAAGAGTTTTATTACCTAGGGAATTAATTGGAGATTTGTTACTGCGACTTTCCAATGGTTTATTGAGGAGCTACCTAGAGTTCTATATACTAAGATTATTTTTCCTAATAATTCTATCTCTTGTATATTTTTTAAATTTATTTACGATGGAGATGCGGTTAAAATATTCATCCCATATAAAGGTTAATAATATTATATTTATTTAGACTGAATATTACATTTCATTAAACATAATGGCCGGGTATAAATCATTACTTCATTCATTTGAATTTTAAGTGTCTTAATTTGATAAAACACATAGATAAGTAATAAAGAGAGACTTTTGAATCTTGTGGTTTTAAACTAAAAATGTGTGTAATTTATCAAAATCTCTTTAATTTTAAGTTTGTTGTCTTAAACTTATCATGTAGGATGTTTGAATTAAAAACTTACTAAATTAAACAGATTCAAAGAAAAGTAAGCCCACTTAAATCGGAGGGAGTAACAAAAATAATAGTCATAAATCTTATTATATTTAAAATTAAAATTTTATATTGTTAATGTAAAAGAATATTGCAAACAAAGATATGATTACATCAGACATTCAGCTAAACCTATGTTGTATAGGACTATATGGTAGTTCTTCACAAGTATTTAAAGTGATGTTATCTTGACTGAAGTATGTTAATTACTTAACGATTAGTATTAATTTGTAAATATTAGTGATAAGATTTAAGTATCAAGTGATCAAATAATTTTATTATCACCCATCTTTTCGATTAACTTCTAATATTATAGTAACTTGATCAAAATAATTTAACTATTTTTTTTATTGTCCACGTGTATTTAAAATGACATGATTTAACTATAGTATGTAACTTGAACTATATTAGTTTATACATGTTAGTATTGATATTTAAGTATCGAGTGATCTTCTTATACGTACTCTTTTCAAACATCATTTAATTATAACTTTTAACATCATAAAAATGTTGATCGTGTACTCTTTGTTAGAATTGGTGTAGCACTTTTGAACACTGCGTTGTGTTTAATTAAGATATTTTTTATATTGGAAAAGAATTTATCGTGCTAATGTAAATTGGAAAATAACTGAGAGTTCCTTTGGTTAAATAAAAGTAGCATAGTCATAATTTAATCCACTTTCTCTCACTTGAACTCTTTCGTTTTATTGTGGATTGTCTAAGTCTTAATTTGATGGAGTAAAAAATAGGACTTATTGAGTAGGCGTTTGGCCATGAAAATCAAATATTTTTCACTTTATTTGAAATTTTGGAGTTGGAGTTGAAGTTGAAGACGGAGTTGTGCTTGGTTATAGTTTTTGCAAAGAATATTTAGTTGTTGAAATTTTCATGGCCAAACGCTGATTTTCAAACAAAGTAAAATAATTTTCCAGAAAAAGATGAAAAATTCTCAAGGCCAAATTGAGTAAATACAAATAAGGAGAGAAATGAGGGTAGTAGACAAATAGTACCACATCGGTTAAAAACATGAAAGTTCCACACTTTATAATATGAGACAAAGCGTGAACAATCAACGCAAGTGTGGGGAGCATGGGGGAATGCGTGCTGCTTTGGCGAATTAATTTGCAAACAGTTGCAAAGAGAATTAGTTGGTGGAGGGCTTCGAGTCATAAAAAATATGACGTACAAATGGAATAAGTGGGGGCCGGTTTGAATGTGGATGGGGGTGGATATAAAATTTGTGATATTCGTGAAAATAGGAATTATAATATTTTCTTAATTACATGGGGGTTTTCATGCGAAATTACATGGGGATTTATCTGCGTGAAAATCCACAAGCAAATTTCTATTTTTATGAATTTCTACCAATTGTTTTTGCAAAAAATCTGCAAGTAATTTACCTGGGGATTAGAATCCCCACGTAATTTACCTGGGGATACCCACGAAGGTTTTTCCATCAGATTGATATGAAATTTGTGATATTCTTGAAAATAAGAATTATAATATTTCCTAAATTACATGGGGATTTTCATGCGAAATTACATGAGGATTTATCTGCGTGAAAATCCACAAGCAAATTTCTATTTTTATGAATTTCTACCAATTTTTTTTTTTGCAAAAAATCTGCAAGTAATTTACCTGGGGATTAGAATCCCCACGTAATTTACCCGGGGATTTTTAAATGCGCAGGTAAAGTTACCTGGGGATTTGAAAATCCCCAGGTAATAGTTACCCACGAAGGTTTTTCCATCAAATTTTTTTGTATAATTCTTAGGAAAATCCCCATGTAGTTTGCATTTTTCTTGTAGTGCGCGGTTATTTAATTTGGGACATCTTCGGGAATTCCTAAGTGAACGAGCTAAGACATACTTCAAAAGGAGGGATGCCAACAAGCAGGCCGAACAGGAAGAACCTCAACATGTGATCAACATGATCATTGGGAGAGTGGACATTCCTCAGGGACCGATATTCACTACTGGAAAATAGTCTTATGGCAACGCCGAGAAAACCGTTGCTATAGATAGATGAACCGTTGCAAGAGATTTATAGCAAGCAGTTTACGAGCGTTCCATACGCTCGCGTGCCGATATATCTATGGCAACGGTTTCAAAGAACGGTTGGTAAAACACGTTGCTATAGCCATATCTACAAAGAACGGCTGCTCCCCTTCGATGCAACGAGTTTTGTGTGTTAGTTGGAACGGTTTCCAATCGTCCCCATAGACCTTTAAGCAACGACTTTTGGTGCTATTACCAGCTTTGTAGAGGTTATTGCAACATACTTTTTATTTATTGCAACGGTTTTTGTCTATTGCAGCCGTTTTTTGGTACAAAATCCTCGTGCAATTATTTTTGAAAATCCTATTACAACGGTTCTAAAGCGACTCATTGTAACGGTTTTATACGAAACGCTGGCCCCGTTATATATATATATATATATATATACACGCATTACAAATTCAATAAATCGAAAGCACATTTTTCATAATCCCAAAAAATCCAAAATT
>NC_081344.1:12625815-12631034 GCF_029784015.1 Lycium ferocissimum | reverse complement strand
GGAAAAGGTTGTTATAATGGCATAAGTTGGGGGATTGGCCGGGAATTTAAGTTATATTGTTAAGATATTTTTACACAGTAGTTGTTTGTATTTCATTTATCGTATTAATTTATAATTATTACCCAAAGTTTACTATAATTTTTTGCTTTTTTAATTTATCAAAAATGATCGATTCATTTGAAAATAACTTAACTTAAATTTTTTTTTTTTTTTATCTTTTTGAGATAATTTATAACAAAATACCCCTTTTTATTTTAAATAATTTTAAAAAGTTTTTTTTCTTTTAAATTTTTCCAAAAAATTATATCCTAAATTAAGGGAAGAGTATTTTGCCAGACCTTTTTGTCGTGTTTTCTTTTTTTCCTTTTCCCCAAAGGAAGGTAAAGGGTTTAAATTTACCCTCCCGAAAACAGGGTTGTTTTTTTAAAAGGGGATAACAAGTTCTTACTCCATCTGTCATCGTTTGATTTGGCATAAAATTAAGAAAGAAAGGAAGAATTTTAAAATCTGTAGTCTAAACAAATTTTAAATATTTGCTTGATTGTAAATCATTTCATTAAGAATAAAAAAAATCTTAAAATTAAATTATTTTTAATTGTAGAAAAATGACATTCTTTTTTTGACAGATTAGAAATGAAAAATTGTCACACATAAATTGTTACAAAAGGCATATTAGTTTTATAAGATTATGAATTAATATATATATTAAGAGACTTATTTATAATTATTTAATAAATAATTTAGTTATATAAAAAAATTATAATACTGATGCATAAAACTTTAAACTCTTAAAAGATAGAGTGGCCAACGAAGGCTTACCAAAATATGATCAAATTTCATATTCAGTTCTTACCAAAATAGGATTTCTACTAAAATATGAGCTAAGATTATCAAATTTCACATTTTCCCCTTTCCTTATCTTCCGCTCTCCTGTTAGAAAAGGACCAGTTAGATTAGAATATGTCGGTAATCTTGTAAGTGGTTGATAAATTGGGATTACAGTTTTTATTTTATTTTTAAAAAAACATGGCAATGATGTTTATAAAAAAAAAAAAGCGGGAAAAATTTCCACTAAAAAAATAAATTTAAAATTATTTTAAAAGGGAAATCCTTCTAGTTATCTTTAAATTGTTAACTGTTAAAACCTTTTTCTGGTTTTTCTTAAAAAAAATTTTTTTTCCCCCAAAAATTTTTTTTTCCCCTTAAAATAACTAAATCACAATTTTTTTTTTTAAACAAAAATAAAAAGGGGAATTTTTTTTATTTTTTTTTTGGAAAAATTATAAATATTTTTTTTTTAAAAAAAAAATTTTATTTTTTATTTTTTAAAAAAAAATTATTTGAGGGTAAAAATTTTAAAAAAACCAAAAAAACTTATTAAAGGGAAAAATTTATAATTAGAAATTAAAAAGAAATTGGAAAAAATTTTGGGGGAAAGTATTTTTTTAAATTTTTGGAATTTTCCCTTTTTTATAAAAAAGAGGGAAACAGAAAATACCCCAAAAAATCAATATTCGAAAAGACATGTAACTGTACCCAAAATGTGACTTCTAGTACATTCACATTCTTACTAAAATGTGAGTTTAGGCCTAAATGTGAGATCCAATCCACTGGACTTAACCACAATATTTTATACTTTTGATATCGTATGTAATCTCCCAATTCGATTCCCAATTTTCCCTTCTTCTTTCCTGTTTTTCTATATAAAAAAACTGTAAAAATAAAAAATAAAAATCAGTGGACTTGGAGCAAGAAATGTATTCTTCTTGAATAAGCTTATCATAGTTAAATAGTTCATTTAATATATTTTAAGATAAGATATATAGAGCAGAATAGCATGCTACCTAGTAAGGAGCCGTTTGGACATGATTTCATCTAATGAGATGAAATCATATTTGGACATGTAATTTGAATTTCTTAAGTTGCACTTTTTTTATAAACATAAAATCACCCCACAAGTTGTGAAAACAATCAAAATTTTCCCAATTAGCATACAATCTTACCAAATGAATAATTATAGTTCATAATAAAATTAATACGCTACTAGAAGACCTTTCAAATACAACATCAATTGATCAAACTTAGTTCAATAAAAAGGAAAATTTAACATGAATAGTAATGTAAATACTCTTTAATATAATCCTTCCACATGGTAAATATAATTGGTAAATATATTTTACCAACTTGTGATTAATATTTAATACAAATGGTTGGTAAACATGATTGGTAAATATATTTTACTAACTTGCAGATTAATATTTAATACAAATGGTTGATAAAATACGATTGGTAAATAGATTTCCACTGAATGTTTTCTTTTTTACAAAATATAAGCGTATAGGTCAAATTTTATATTTATATTTTTAAATCACGTGATTTAGTCTAAAACCATACCTTTTTGGATGTTTTGAAATTTTATTCTTTGAGATGAAATCATGCTCATCTTGTAATTTATTTTCATGCATTTCATAAATCACATGTCCAAACGCCTACTAATAAACAAATTTTGCAACTTGTTGACAATTGGTCTTATCGGAGCTTGGGACTATTCTTATTTCGGCTGGGATTTAATAAAGTTTAGTTAGTGAAAGAAAAAGCAGTTTATTCGGTGCTTTGTCGGGTATGGTTGCAACATCTTACTTTCCGTTCAACACTCTTGGACTAGTGTGTATTATGGGAGTCGTTCACGAGTAGGTAGTCAAAATTGATAAAAATTATAATCGCCGGGTAATTTATCATCGTGGGATTATTTATCTTAATCTAAAGATGGTATAAAATAATCACCGATTATAAGTGGGATAAGAAGGAATATCCCATCTCTTGGGATGGGATGCATTTGCTACCTTGTTTGGTCTGAGGTATAAATTTATCACGGGATAAATTTATAAGCGCGTAGTGTAGTGCAATAGTGTTGGGATATCCCAACTTATATCATGCATCAAACGACCCCTAAAGGGTTTCAATTTACATCAGTTAGTGTAGCATAGATCTGTAAACAGGAGTATTTTAATAGTACTTCAAAAAAACTGTATGTTTAACAGTCTCTAGAAGTACCCAAGTCAAATCGTGACTTCATTGATTCAGACCTAGGGAAAGACTTGTGACTACATTTTGGTGCTAAAATAAAATTAAATTAAATTTAAAAAAAAATATATATATATATATAATAAAATTAATGATGGATTCTGTGGTTTTCCATTGTTGTCACCGTGGTGAATATAATTACACAGGGAAGGGTTGGTGTAATCAGATTAAATTCAACGAGGTAAATCAATGCCCCTCTTTCCTTGTTATTTTCCCCCCTTTTTATTCTATAGTTGGAGTTGGTGAGTATGATAATTATTGGCAACCATCGAGCACTTCATGATTTATTCTTCAATAGTAATGTTCTTTTAACCAAGCAAGATATTTTTCGTCTCTTAATTAATATTCTTTTTTTTTTGAATGGCTATTTGCCAAAAAAAAAAATTTGGGGAAAAAAATGTAAAAAAAAAAAATACTTAGTAGTTTTCCCCCGGGAATTTTTGGTGAAAGGAAAAAGTAAAATTTCCTTTGGCCCCTTTTCCGCCAAATTTGGGGGGTAAATATAAATCCCCTCTTCGGATGCCTCTTCCCCCAAATTTAAACTTTTTGGTGGTCCCCTTTATAATTTGGTTTTATTTTTTCAAAAACTATATCGGATATTGAAGTGTAGGAAAAGTTTAAGGTTGGATTTGAATGAGGGCGTATAACCTTTCTAAAAAAACTTTTCAGGTTTTTTTTTTTCAAATTTTTCTTTTACATTTTAAATATATTTTACCTAAGCATGGTCTTGTATGGTGGTGGATTACTCTTTTGCTTTTTTTTTTTTTTTTTTTGCTTTTTTAAAACGTCGGTCCTTTTGGGCCCATTTTTGTTTTTTTTTTTTTTATTTGTTTATCTATTGTTAATTAGTTAATTATTTATTGCTTGTTTATTTAGTATTTGTTAATTATTGGATTAGGACTTAAGTATTTATTAATTGTTAGACTAGTTATTTCAAAATTGTTAGGGGCTAATTGTTTATTTTTTTTTGTTAAGCCAATTTTTTTATTTGTTAATTTTCTTAATTGTTTCATTAGTTAATTAATTTTTATTTGTTAAATATACGATAATAATTTATTAATTTTTTGATTAGTTACTTAATTGTTTATTTATTAAATATATGATAATAAATTGTTTTATTTGATTTGTTAGTTATTTGTTTTTTTTAAATTATTTATACTAATTGTGTCCTAACTAATTGTTAATTATTTGACTCTCTTTATATTTTAGGAATAAAATTATTTTGGATTAACCCCTTTAGCTTAGGATTAAAACCCCTTAATAAAATTTTCTATAAAAGATTACGTAACTAATTTTCCCCGGTTGTTTTTTAAAATACGTAAAACGGAGGGGTCCCAATTTTAATAAAATTTTCGATAAAAGATTACATACAATACTAATCTCGTTAATGATTTATTTAAAATGCGTAAAATAGATGGATCCCCCCCTCGTCGGGGCCCCCGAGATTCGCTTGGCCGGCTGGGTGGGCAAAATGGACATCAACGGGGAGTCCGGTCCGTTGGGTGGGGACGTCGGTCTTGGCCCGCCCCCGCCCCGTGTCCGGATATACTACGTCGGGGCGGTATTCCGGGGGTAAGTTGGTCGGGTCGGCCGTGGGTCCTATGCATTTATTGAGAGGTGGCGGCCGGAGGACGCCCATTTTATCTCCCCCGGTGGGGCTCCTTACCCCCGGGATGTGGAGGGGCATTTATGGGGGTTAATGGACGCCGTTTTTATTGAGGGGTCCTTTTTCCACTGGGATGAGTTGATTAGGCTGCGGTTTCGGCGGATGGTCGTATTTGGGAGTGGGCTTTTTTTGTTGTGACACCCGGCTCGGGGGGAAAAATCCCCTCGGCTAACACGGGAGGGCGGGTATATAATAAACTCCCCCTCTGGGGCGCGTTTTAAGCGTCGGGCCACCCAACGGACAATCCGGTGGGGGATTTTTGGTATGAGCCCCCGTGTCGGCCGTCGATGGGGGGGTGATTCGGCGGGTTTAGGCAAATCCCGGGTGGTGGGGGGGCCCCCGGTGGTCTGGCAATCCCGTCGGTGGGGCAAACCTCGGGGGGACGGGGGCGGGGGGGTGTATGTGCCCGGCTGGAGGAAAGTCCCCGTCGGCTAACACGGGGAGGTGCGGGTATATAAGCTGCCCATGC
>NC_081344.1:12609299-12625715 GCF_029784015.1 Lycium ferocissimum | reverse complement strand
ATAGTATAATTTTTGAATGAAGGGGATTCAATTGACCCCTTGCACTCCTCTGGCTCCGCCACACTGAGCGTAACGAATTTACATTATCAAGTTTATTTAACAGGTTGTATTAGGTTAGTTTTTATTTTCCAGGTTAAATAATGAATCAAATCGTTAAACAAACATTGTTTGCAAGGTATTTTAGGTTAAAGTTGAAATGATAAAATACTTTTACTAATTTTTATGGCCTACTTTACGTAATTACGGGTGGGGGTGCACATTGTTTGTACTTAGAAATAAGGCTGCACGTATTACTTTTAGCTCATATATGTATGCACATACATATATTTGTGGGTGAAAATTAAACTTAAAAAAAAAAAAGTTTGGAAATTAAATTTTGGAAAACAAGGATGCCGTTGGATTAGTCTCTAATAATTATATGTATATATTTTAGGTTTAAAAAGAAAAAAATAATTAAAAGAGCTCCTGGTCAGTGTTGTGATCCCTGTTAAAAAGATCGGAAATTTCTAGTTAGATTTGCTTAGGTTGTTGGAGCAGTTGAAAGTCTCAATCCAATTACGTAGATAAGTATTTTTAGGCTGCTTTTTTAAGCTAAATTAAAGCTACTACTGATGTTATGAATACACGTATAATGTTATTTTGTTATTAACCTTTGAAAGGTATTTGTGGTAATTTTATAAAAATATACTTTTGATTTTAGCTTCAAGGAAAAACAATATGTTTTTATTTAAGCGAAATATAATGTTCTAAAAATAAGCATGATTTTTTCTTTTATTTAAGGAGAATTTTCTGCAATTTCTTGAATCCAAAATGGATAGGGAGCTTCTCTACTCTAATTTTTATTAAATAATTATTAAATAAACAATTTGAGGAAAAAAGAAAACCAACGTTATTAAATAATTTACTAATAACTCAACATTGAAGTTATCTTAGTGGAAGAGAAACAAGAATGATTCACGTCTACTATGTTTCTAACAGAAAGTTCCAAATAATATTCGCCATTTTTATCAATTGCATATATCCTATACCTTGTGACAAGGACCGTCCTCGTCAATTACTTCAAAAGACTTAACGCGTAGGCAAATTTAAGATTTTGAATTCAATGAGTTTAAGATATTAAATTTTATAAAAATATGTTAAAACTTAATGTCTACACTATTTTAAGTTTTTCCATATATGTATAAAGAGATGATGGTCCAGTTGAATCTACTCCTAATATATTCTCTAGATTCAAAACTAGTTGTACGATTTACTCTTTCGAAAATAGCTTGAATTTCTTTTAAAAAAGGAGAAAGAAAAGGACGCTTAATTAGAAATGGAGAGGTGAGGTGAACCTCACCGTTCCATGTTAAAAAGAAAAAATATAGGGAAATCTAAGTGGCTTGACAAACACTAGTAGGTAATTATATTTAGTAGCTATAGTTTAACTTAATTATTTTTCATAGCTAACATTTGTATGTTAATGACAATTATTAACTATAAGGTAAAATACAGTGAAAAGAGGAATGTATCCCCAATTTAGCCATTCTCTCACATCTGGTCTCTCTCTCTCTCTCTCCCTTTCTCTCCTCCGTTTCCACTCTCTCTCACTCCGGCAAGAAATCGTCTCGCTTTTCCGGTGTATTTCCTGCCAAATCAGTCACCGGAGACTCAGATCTGAGCAAAAATACACTTAGATCGACCACCACCAGTCAACTCTCTCGGCTTTCAAGCTCCGGCGCCATCAGATATGAGTGACGAAGAGAAGACAAGTAGTGGTAGTGGTGTTGTTGTGGCGGATGGCGGTAGAGATACATCGAGATAAGAGGAAGAGGACGAGCGTTGTTGGTGGTGGTGGTGGGAGTGACGGTGGCTCAGATCTGCCCGACGCCTCCACCTCTTCCCCCTTCACGCCGCCGGTGGTGGGAGTGACGGTGCCGGAAATACAGTTTATTGTCCAGATCTGACCGAAAAATACACTTTATTGTCCAGATCTGATCGAAAAATACACTTTATTCGCTTGTATTTCGAAGGAGATTTTTTTGTATATAAATGAATACAGTGAATTTGAAGTGTATTTTATGTCTTGTATCTCAAATTCGAGTGTGTTTTATTTCTTTTTGGGGTGTATTTTATTTCTTGTATTCAGTATTTGAGTGTATTCGTTAAATTTTTAGTCCAAAGTTCAGTGTTTGGGGTGTATTTTATTTTTGTATTCATTATTTGAGTGTATTCATAAATTTTTTAGTGTAAACTTCAGTGTTTCTTTATGTATTTTTTGCTTGTATTTTGAAGGATTTTTTTTTTTTGTATACAACCGATTTTAAATATAATAAAGTGAATACAAAGTGTAAAAGTAGCTACAAATAAATACGTGAGTTGAATACATTTGACTTGAATACGTGCTTAAGTTGAATATATTTGACTTGAATACAGCTTAGTTGAATACATCGAAATCTGACTTGAATACAACGAAATACAATCTACTGTAGCGCGTGAATATAGTCTACTGTAGCTACGAAATGTAACTAGCAAAAATATAACTATGCCTAAAAAAGCCCCTTAAAGTGTAGTTATTTATGTAAGTTGCCCAAAAATATAACATATATATAGGAGTGAAAATTCTTTTCATTCCCTTAATTTTTTTTCCTTCAAATATTATGTACTAGTTGACAATGGGAAAAAATACCATCATTTGCGTTCTTGTTATTTTTCTTCTCCCATAGTATAGGGAAAAGGGCCTGATTTACCCCTCTACTTTGGGAAAAGGTT
Organism: Lycium ferocissimum; assembly: GCF_029784015.1. NCBI lineage: Eukaryota > Viridiplantae > Streptophyta > Magnoliopsida > Solanales > Solanaceae > Lycium > Lycium ferocissimum. The sequence goes on along the minus strand of NC_081344.1, from coordinate 12,622,964 downwards.
TATAGTTACCCCCCGTTATACTATCAGCCCACTTATACCCCTACCGTTACAATAGTTGAAATATTTGCCCCTATTTTTAACCCCTGTGCACCGTGGCCAATGGCTTGGGCCAGGCTTATCCACTGTATCCATTAAAATGCCACATAAGAGGCCATGTAGCAATTTAATTAAATGACTCCTAAAATTAAAAGACCAAAATGACTAGCCACCCCGTTATGTGTGTTTATTGTTCCATTTGGTGATTAGCGCTACGAGTAGCGATAGATATCTCAATCTATGTTAATGTCATGATTGAGATATGATTGGTATACCGTGTCGGTATTTGCATTATGATACATTGTTGGTGTACCCCCTCGTGGTAATTGTGATATATATCTTGTTGGCATACTATTGTTGGTATTGTGATATGATACACTGTTGGCATACCCCATCGTGATACTTGTGATATTGAACTTAGTTGTTGATACTTGATGTATGCATTGCACGCATTCTCACACATTCATGATGCATGGCCGACACTCGATGATGATCCGATATTGTTGATTGAGTAAACTGATATTTGATAAACTCCTTACTTGAATGATTGTAAAAGGCCGATGTCTGAATCCATTCCGGAATCGTTGATTGTATGAAACTGATGTTTGATAAACTCTTTTACTTGAGTGATTGTGAGAAGGCCGATGTGCGAGGTTAAATTTCGGAATCGTTGATATGTGCATTACATACATTCCCTCATATTCATGATGCATGGTCGATAGCTGGTAATTATCTGGTATCATTGATGAGTGATTCTTTACTTGAGTGATCGTGAGAGGCCGATGGCTGATGATCTATGCCGGCATCATTGTTGCATGGCGGATTCCGATGTTATCCCGGAATCGTCGTTAGTGCATGAATTTCGCGAGTCCCCGTGGTGGTGCCTATGAGACTCCCCCTGTGAGCAATTAGCCAGGGCCCCGTCTGTCTATTAGGCAAAGATCCGAGACGCGTGGCACTAAGACTTCGCGAGCCACGCTAGGTTGTGCTACCGAGACGACGATATTTCCGTCCAGAGTACATGTATACACTCATGTTGCATGGCATTACATCTCATCCATTCCATTATTGCATGGCATTGCACTGCATTTGGCTTGATTGCGATTCATTGTGATTGTTTGTGATGATTGAATTTGACATGTTCATAGCGTTTGGACTTGGTGTACTTGGGTTTAGAGGCTTGACGTAGGTAACGACGGACACTTGGTTGAAATCTTCTTATCTTATACTTATTGGATTCCTTGCTATCTGCTTATTTTCTGAATTGTGTTATCTATGCTTGATCGGCCGATGATGCCTACCAAGATCGTTGATTGTACCGACTCGCACTTGCCGCATTCTTTATGAATGCGCAGTATCGGCCCGATCTACCTCTCTTACTCGTGGCTGATCGACTCCTCAGCTTCTACTTGAGTTTTCTAGGGTGAGCACGGCGTCCGCTGACCTCGGAGACTCTTCTACTGCTTATGTCTTACTTTTCATTCAATACATGGTTTGAGACTATTATATACTGTATTATTATTCAGACCTTAGTATTCGGACTAGATGCTCTTGTATGACCAGACCAGATATTGGGGTGAATTCAGTTACTTCGGCACTTATCTACATTATGTTATATAGTGAGACTTATGTCATTTTATTTCTTCCACTATTATTTTATTGACTGTGAATGTTGAGTTAAGGGTTTGCCTACCGAGGTGGAAAGGGTAGGTGCCCGCATGACCTAGACTAAAATGGGTCGTGACACCCCAAATCTTTGCCAATGGGGGGTTCTCACCGGCACCATTCTGGGGGACCCGCGGAGTCCATGCACTAACAACAATTTCGAAAATATCATCGGAATCGGCCTTGCAACAATGATGCCGGAATTGATCATCGGACATCGGCCATCTCCCCATCACTCAAGTAAAAGAGTTTTATCAAAATATCAGTTTCACTCAATCAACGATACCGGATCATCACCGGGTATTGGCCATGCATCATGAATGAATGAGAATGCGTGCAATGCGTATATCAACATCAACAATCAAGCTCAATATCACAAGTACCAACAATGGGGTACGCCAACAATGTATCAATCAGTTTCACACAATCAACAATTCTGGAATTGATCATCGGACATCGGCCATCTCACAATTACTCAAGTAAAGAGTTTTATCAAATATCAGTTTCACTCAATCAACGATACCGAATCATCACCTGGTATCGGCCATTATCACACCCCTTTTTCGGGCCCCGCGCGATGAACACACAGGTTTTAATTATTTAAGGGTTTTTTCATTTAAAGTGACTGTTTTGAATAGAGATTTATTTATTTATAGAGTCGCCACTTGGAATTGGATTTTGGTGTTCCAAGTCACCTTATTGAATCCCTAATCAAAAGGAAATGACTCTTTATTGTTGGTCCGCGAAAATAAAAGACCGAGTAAGGAATTCTGTTAATCGGGGAGAAGGTGTTAGGCATTCCCCGAGTCTCGTGGTTCTATCACGGTCGCTTTTATCGGCTTATACTTGGTTATAATTAATTCTCGAATAAAACATGTTTTAATTGTTTAAACTTAGGAGCATGTATGCACACAAATGTCTTTAATTAATTATATTGTTATAGTGTCAAGGAGCGAGGTGACCCACATTACTTTTCTTTAATTATAAGCATTTAACCAAGGAAACGGGTCTGTCCACATGGTCAACATATTATTATTAGAGTGTCAAGGAGCGGGATGACACACATGACATTTATTTGATTATATGCATTTAACCAAGGAACGAGTTTGTCCACATGATCAACACAATTATTATTAGAGTGTCAAGAACGGGATGGTCCACATGACTTTTCTTTGATTGTATGCATTTAACCAAGGAAGGGGTTTGTCCACATAGTCAACACATTTATTATTAGAGTGTCAAGGAACGGGATGGTTCACGTGACTTTTCTTTGATTATATGCATTTGACCAAGGAATGAGTCTGTCGACCTGGTCAACACAATTATTATTAGACGCGCCTAAAGAGTCTACCGTTAGAAGCAATTATTTGTCTCTTAAATTTAAGACTCTTTTCTTTATCATTTTTGTCATTTTTCACTCTTTGACAACGGGTTTTGAATAAATTCACAACCTATCTCGCTCCCTTACAACTGGTTTTTCCGCTCTTTTCTTTTATATTTGACAACGGGGTTTGAAATAACTCGTCATCTCACAATTAATATTTAACTAATTAAAAATGCCTTAAACATTGATCTAGGCCCAAAATTATTATATAATATCCAGCTTGAGATCAAACCAACTTACCTTCTCTTATTATTCAACAAAGAAGAAAAGAAAAAAAAAATCAACTCAAAGTTCCGAACTATATGATTAAATGCAATCCAGTAACGGATGATTCGTCAAACAAAAGGAGCACAATTAGGCATTGAATAAATTAGTAGTAGAAGAAGCTTAGTACAGATGTATGCTCCATTTGAGCTACAGGAATAAACTACAAAAAAGTACTTTCGTTTAATTAAAAAGAAACAAAATTCAGAAGACCTTTAAGATTAAAAATACTTTTATTTTTCTTTATCCAGAAGTATAGTAGGAGAAGATAAAGAAAGATTAACATTAGTAAAATAACCAAAGTAATACAACTGGAATATGATAGAGATTCTTTTTTAGAAACTGATTTGGTTAACTTTTATCACTATCTTTGTTATCTTCTTTAAAAGAACTAATCTAATCCATGATATGTGAATTTTGACAAATGTTCTCCTATTTAATTTTTAGAAAAAAACGTGAATAGCTCATTGTACGTACATTTACTCTTAATCTAATTCACTGAGGTAAAGACTATTTTAAGCACCTAACCCATTTAACATAATTCAAAATATCCAATGAACAAATATCAAAGGAAGAAACTGACCGTAACATTTCAAACATGGACCCATTTACACCTTAGGAACAAAATAGATCTTAACACAGAATTTACTTTAAGAACCAAACATAGAGAATTTGATCAACAGTCATTCATATCAGTAGCATGGATAGAATAATAAACAAGAAGCGAAAAAGATTGGACCTTAAAGGGATTCAAATATTGTCTCCAATTCTGATGAATAAACTTTCAAAAGAAACCAGTACAGAGCCACAAGGATCACAACATGAATCTAGAAAGGACTTCGACCCGAAACCGTGAACGGAACCTCCAAGACCTTTAACTCATCCCAACTCCGATAGAAAGCAAAAACAATAATTCGAAGGTGAATGGTGGTGCTAACAACTGGTTTTCTCGGTGAAAGAGCTGGCTAAGAACTGGTGCCCGACAACGAGCTTACATGGTGCTGTTTTAGGTGCATTTATCTCCGGGAATGTGCATTGCGGCTGTGATATGTATATTTGATTAGTGTATATTTAGCTTTTTACTGGCGTTTAGTTTAGGATTTTGAATGTGTTATTTTTTTTTTTCTTTTTTCAAAATGCCCATATGATTTAAAAATATCTTGAAGGAAGAAAGACATATTCCCTTCCCAAAATGGAATGTGCTTTTTTGTGTGGATGGGGTGGAATTTTGCCAAGTGGCGGGCTATCATTGGTTCAATTTTTCTTTTTCTTTTTCTATTAATAGGATATATAAAAATACCAAAATAAATATACTAATCAACTACTTTTAAACCAAAACTAAGCAAAAAATAAATAACTAGACTCAGGAAAAATTCATAAAAAGCAATTAACCAAAAAAAAAAAACTAGATTAAGAGAAACCTTTTTTTTTTCAAAACACAAAAATTGTACTCTAAAAATAGTGATTATTTTTTTGTCCCTTTTTTCTTATTTTCATAAATAAACCTACTAAATAAAATATATAATAAAATTGACACATTAAGACTAAATTAGAATAAATATTCAGACACTAGAAGGTGAAACACCCCGAGGAGGGTCAAAAATCACGTGTCTATAGCCATGCACCATGAATGGATGAGAATGTATGCAATGCGTGTATCAACATCAACAATCAAGCTCAATATCACAAGTACCAACAATGGGATACGCCAACAATGTATCAATATCACAATACCAACAGTGGGTATGCCAACAATCTATCAATATCACAATACCAACAGTGGGTATGCAAACAATATATCCGCACCACAAATACCACAATGGGTATGCCAATAATATATTCCAAATCAAGATGGATATCAGGGTCTAATCTCTATCAACAACTCATGGCATCAAGCCAACACAATAGAACTGTCAAACACAACACAACGGGTCAATCAATCAATATACATTATTACCACTTCCTTAAATCAGCCTATTAGCTTACACGAATCTCACCTTACACTCAAAATCTTTCATCACAACTCATTCACAATCGTTGGTACATTTTATCCTCCCATTTATCCACTAGATTCACTATTAATGGCATAACACAAGTAATCACATATTACGAGAAATTTTCATCATTAGGCACAAAATTAAGTTTCGTCCGCTACTCCCAAGTCACATAAATCCACTGATATTCAAGAAATAACACATCAAACAACCTAAGGAATCTATAGGCCACAAGCCCGAACAAACAAGTTACACAACAATATCATCCTAGGATCCCATCCCAAATCTCCAATTTCCTACACATGCATTCTCCGTTCCTTCTAATACAAAATATGGGAAGCTAATCGGAGTCTACCGAAGGGAAGCCATAACTTACCTAGCAGCCGAACAGGTGCCACGAACCCACACGTTGCCTTGTCTTTCGAAGTGTCTCCAAATAATCAAATTCTATCACATATGAATTCTATGTAAGAAGCCATAAATAATGATACCCATATTGGCTACTTTCTATTCGGGTCAAATTCCAACCCTTAGTTTAGGAAAAATGGGCCCGAAGGGCAAAACAGAAATTTTATGACCAAAATACCAAATTTAATACTAAAAGGCCAAAACTCATTACTTTAATTATAAGAATACTCAATTAATTCTCAAAATCATCATTAATGTGAAAACCCACAAATTTGGGTCTAAGAATCCTAACTTTAATTCATGAAAATCAACTCTAGGATCGAAGATTAATGATTAACAAGCCTAGATATGGCATTATCTAGCATGAACAACAACAATTTCATCATTGGACATCATCTAAGAATCAATTTCGTTTTTAACCCTTCTTCACATGAAACCCATAAAAATCATCTTTGATTCTAGTTATTATAAGGTTGAAATCATGTTTAGAAGATGACAATGGATAGATATAAGGTTAGGACACTTACCCTAGGAAGAAAATGACTCTCTAGACCTTCAAGTCGCCTCGAAGAGTGCTTACAACGAGTTTACAAGTTATGGGAAATGTCTAAGGGTTTTAGAGAGTTTTTAAAATCAGAAAACTGCCTGTCAGCCGCTATAGCGGTCACCTTACCGCTATAGCGGTCGCCTACCACTATAGCGGTAGGGCATTATAGCGGTCACCCTACCGCTATAGCGGTCACCAGATACCAGATAATTCTAGTGTCTTCTAAACTTGAAATTGAACCTCAGAACCTTCCCGGAACCTCCCAGACACAAACCAAATATGCAGATATACATAAAAACATGCTATGAATCCACTCGCAGCCTCAGAATTCCCATCAGAGATCTCATTGACCAAGTCAGCCTCCGATACCTCAAAATTAACTTTCCAACCCAAGTCCCAAAATGCACCCGAGTGCATTGGGAACCGAAACGATTATGCACACAAGTTCTAAACAACCATCCAGACCTCTCGAAATCAACAAATTTCCGAAAAAGATCCGTTTACTCTAAAGTAAACTTTGAGTCAACTCATTTTTGCTTAAAGCCCAATTTTTTAGAAAACATTCTAAAGACCACAACGATGTCTAGGAAGTCATGCCAACTATCTCTTTGAGTCAAAATAGTTCTAATGAGACTCAGGAACGGGTCAACGAGGGCAAAAGCAGAATAATCACGGTAACGACAAAACGGGTCGTTACACAAAAGTTCAATTTGTAAACCAAGACATAGTTTTGTCTTTCCAAGATCTTTTATCTCAAATTATTTCTTTAAATAATAAATTGCCTTTTGAAACTCTATTGGAGTTCCAATAATGTTTATGTCGTCAACATAAACAGCAAGTACAACGAGCCTCGATGTCCTTTTCTTTATAAAAACACATGGGAAAATGGAATCATTTATATAACCTTCCTTCAATAAATACTCACTAAGGCGGTTATACCACATGCGTCCTGGTTGCTTCAAACCATACAATTATCTTTGCAATCTGATTGAATATTTGTCCTGAGACTTTGAACAATGTGCTTCAGACATCTTAAATTCTTCAGGGATTTTCATATATATCTGACTATCAAGTGACCCATAAAGATAGGTTGTAACCACATCCATCAAATGCATCTCAACTCTCTCATGGATAGCAAAACTAATGAGATAATGTAATGTTATCGCTTCCATAACTGGTGAGTATGTCTCTTCATAATCGACACCAGGTCTTTGTGAAAATCCTTGTGCAACAAGGCGTGCATTGTATCTTTTTATTTCATTTTTCTCATTTCTTTTATATACAAAGACCCATTTATAACCAACAGGTTTAATACCCTTAGGTGTTTGGACTATAGGTCCAAAAACTTCGCGTTTGGCAAGTGAATTCAACTTTGATTTAATTGCTTCTCGCCACTTTGGTCAATCGCATCTTTGTTGACATTCTCCAACAGATCGAGGTTCAAGATCCTCACTATCTTGCATAATTCTTATTGCAACATTATATGCAAAGACATAATCCATCAGTATTTCTAATCGATTCAAATTGTTTCCATCAACAATTGGATTTATTGATAGTTCCTCATTTTCTTGGGTCTTAGGCTCATAGATCTCTTCAACGATCATAGGATTGCTCAAATCTTGAATTCCTTTATGAGATTCTTTCGTAGTGTCATCCTGTTCATTTGTTTTTCGTTTTCTAGGATTTCGATCCTTAGAACCAAATGGTCTACCATGCTTCAGGCATGCTTTGTATTCAATAGCCACGACACTAGTAGATGGTTCTACAGGGACATCAATCCGAACTGGGACATTTTCTGCAGGGATATGTGATTTGTTAATTCTTTTCAAATCTGTAAATATTATTTGATTTGATATTTTCTGCAGGTGAATAATCTTTTGAACCTCTTGCTCATAAATAGAAGCATGTGGATCAAGATGAGACAATGATGGATTATTTCACAAAATTTCTCTTTTGATTTCACTATTTTCTCCCCCTAATTTTGGGAAAAGTGTCTCATCAAATCGACAATCTGCAAATCGAGCAGTGAACAAATCTCCCGTCAATGGCTCAAGGTAGCGACTAATGGAGGTTGATTCAAACCCAACATATATTCCTAACCTTCTTTGGGGACCCATCTTAATACGATGTGGTGGTGCTACGCAGCAAATACAAAGATTAAAAAAAATTCTTAGATGGGATATATTAGGTTCTTGACCCAAAATTAATTGCAACGGTGAGAATTTAAGATAGTTTGTCAGTCTGAGATGAACAAGTGTTGCTACATGCAAAATTGTATGACCCCAAATAGAAGTGGGCAACCTTGTTTTCATAAGTAATGGTCTTGCTATCAACTATAGACGTTTAATTAATGATTCTGCAAGACCATTTTGAGTGCGAACATGAGCTACAAGATGTTCAACTTTTATCCCAATTGATAAACAATAATCATTAAATGCTTGGAATGAAAACTCAGCAGCATTGTCAAGGCGAATAGACTTGATCTGATTATCAGAAAACTGTGCCCGTAATCGAATTTTTTTTTTGCCAATAATTTTGTAAACGCCAGGTTGCGAGTTTACAATAGGCACACATGAGACCATCTAGAAGAAGCATCTATTAGGACCATAAAATATTTAAACGACCCACTAGGTGGGTGAATATATATCCCCATGTATGCATTCCAAAAATGCATGGGACTCAATCCCAACTTTTGTTGGTGATGGCCTAATAATTAACTTGCCTTGATAGCAAGCAGTATAGGAAAATTCACCATTTGAAATAATTTTCAGGTTCTTTAATGGATGCCCATTTGAATTTTCTATAATTCGCCTCATCATTATAGATCCGGGATGTACCAGTCGATCATGCCAAAGTATGAAAGTATTGGAATTATTAAACTGCTGGTTTACAATAGAATGTGCCTTAATTGCACTAATATTTGTCCAATATAAGCCAGAAGATAAAGCAGGGAACTTTTCTATAACATATTTCTGGCCCGAGACATTCTTGGTGATAACAAGATATTCAAACTTCATCTCATCCATTATCTTAATATGATATCCATTTTGGCATATATCTTTAAAACTCAATAAGTTCCTTCTAGACTTAGGAGAGAACATGACATCGTTTATAATGAGCTTTGTTCCGTTAGGCAAAATTGTGATGGTTCTTCCGGAGCCTTCAATCAAATTAGTACTACCAGATATTGTAGTAACATTTATCTTGCCCATGAGTAAATGAGAAAAATATTTCTTGTCTTTGAATATCGTGTGCGTTGTAGCAGAATCAATTAAACAAATGTCTTCATAATTGGATTTTAATTCAAACTCATTTTGAGAGATATCAATATCTTCAAATGACATACATAAATAAGAGTAATAGTAAATATTACTACTATCAATTAAAAACCAAAATGTTTAATATATAAACACCGAGAATAGGCATAAAAATGGGAATAGACTAGTACTATGAGTACATGATCTTTTACTACTCTGATAAAAATGAAAATAAACATAAAAACAGAAATAGACTAGTACTACGATTACATGATCTTTGTTTGATTACTACTACAAATTAGCAAAAACTAAAATTAATCAAATCAATCATCCTTAACAATTGATCCATCACCAATCAAGTGATCTATTTTTCCTTTAGGGTGCTCGAAAAAATCAGCCACATACAAGTTAATAATATCAACTTGATCCTCAGAGATAAAATTAGCTTCAGAATTTTTCTCTTTCTTCTTTAGTGATGCTTAATAAACCTCAACCAAGTGTTTTGGCGTACGACAGGTAGGTGACCAGTGTTCTCTTCCACCGCATCGAAAACATCTATTTTCTGAGCCACTTTTTTCCGCCACTTCGCACTTCTCATCTTTCTTTTTCCCATTATGGCGGTGATTTTTCTTTGATGAATAATTAACCACAGGGGAAGAATTTTTACCATGACCACGACTTGGACCACGACCTTTTCCCGTCCAGAGTAGTGGGAGCGCACCTCATTCACTTCAGGGAATGGGGTAGTTCCAGTAGGTCGATTCTCGTGATTCTTCATTAACAAATCGTTATTTTGTTTAGCCACGAGAAGATGAGAAATTAATTCAGAATACTTCTTGAAACGTTTCTCTCGATATTGTTGCTGCAGGAGCACATTCGAGGCATAAAAGGTGGAGAATGTCTTTTCCAACATATCAAAATCATTAATTGTATCTCCACAGAGTTTCAATTAGGTAGTAATTCTGAACATCGCAGAATTATATTTAATAATTGACTTAAAGTCTTGTAATCTTAGATGAATCCAATTGTACCATGTTTCTGGGAGGATGACCATCTTTAGGTGGTCATGCCTTTCTTTCAAGTTATTCGACAAAATGAGTGGATCCTTGATGGTGAGATCTTCAATTTTTAAAATTTCATCAAGATGATGATGCAAGAATATCATTGCTTTAGCACAATCTTACTTGGATGCCTTATTTTTATCTTTTATGGTGTCTCCAAGACCCATTGCATCTAAATGGATTTCTGCATCCAGCACCCATGATAGGTAGTTCTTGCCCGAAACATTAAGGGCTACAAACTCAAGTTTTGTAAGATTAGCCATAATTTTAGAGGGAAAAAAAACTGTACCTTAGTCTTCAAAATAACTTCTTGAGATGGTAGAACGTTGTGCTGATAACATGTTATAAAACTATATAATTGAAAATAAATAATAGAAACAAACTAATAGCTTTGTAGAGAGGAGGGAGATATTGTATTTCACTTGTTGATGATGATACAAATGTGAAGGCAAAGTAGAGACCCGTTTGGTCATTATAGTCTTTTAGGCATTTTTGCCCTTTTTCAAGTATTGATTAGCGTATTTTTGACCCGAGGGGACTGTTGGCATGCTTCCCGAGGTGTCTAGACCAGATTCGAGCAACTTTTATGAAATATAGGCCTAAAGTAAAAAAATAATTGACCCGAAGTTGACTTTTGGGTAAACAAACCTTTTTCATAAATTCCTCAAATTTCGAGAGGCCCGGATGGTCGTTTATGACTTGTGTGGATATTTAGTTTAGTTCCCAATACACTCATATGCATTTTGGGACTTGGATTGGGAATAGGAATGAGGTATCGGGGGTTGACTCGGTCAACGAGACCTCCGTTGGGAATTCCCAACCCAAAAGCGCGTTCATAACGTATTTTTTTTGTGGGTCTGTGTATGTGGTTTGTGAGCAGATGGCCTCGGGGATGGTTCGGGTTTTCGTTTGAAACTTAAAAAAATCGAGGGAAATTCTGGTACCTAGCGTTCGCATTGAAGGCACCAATACCATCCCAGCGGCGCCGTTGTTGTGGCTACTTTACTGCTGGGGCGGCTAAAGGGAATTTGGCCCAGACCGTCACGGCGGTCTGTTGGGCGCTGTAGTAGCGGCGCCGTTGTGGCCTCATTACTGTCGTGGCGGTAATGGGCGTGTTATTTCATTAAGTGTGATTTAGATAAGCCTTTAGACCCTCATTTATTTCCACTTCGAAATTAGAGCTTTGGGACTGTTCTTGGAGATATTTGGGGAATCCTCTTGGTGGTAAATCTTGCTAATCCCTCTTCTATTTCTTTAATCCCAATCATCATAGATTCTTCTTTTCCTTTAATAATCCCTTAGTAATGGAAGATGAAAGTGGGTTTTCATGAACTTTTTCCCTAGGCTTATTGATGATGAAATTGATGATGTTTATGTTAAATTTTGATGAATCTAAGCTTGTTAATCATATATCTTCCATTTCTAGTGTTGAATTTCAGAATCAAAGAGTTAGGGTTTGTACCCAATTGGGGATTTTACTTCAAATTTGAAATTGGGTAAATCTATGAGTTAATTTAGCAATTAGAGGTTGGGTTATGATCACTTAGTGCTTAATTTGATATTTTGCTTCCGAATTTCCCATTTTGCCCTTATGGGCCTGTTTCCCCAAATTCTAGGGTTAGAATTGACTAATTGAATGGTAGCAATATTAGTATCATTCTTCATGATTTCTAATCTAGATTTCGATTATGCTTAGACTACTTGAGTTATGAAGTTCAGCGAAAAGGCAAGGCAAATGAGTGAGTTGTTGGTGTTGCGGTTTGGCCATCCAGGTAGGTTATAGCTTACCCTTGGTGAGACTTCATATAGCGAAGCACATATTTAGATTATATTATCGGAGACAGCATGTGAACCTTCGAGTATGAAGTTGGGGTGGATATTACCTTAGGTTGCCTTCTGTTGTGTGTTGGGGTTAGCCACCCCGTTGTATTATAATTTGATTGTTCTATTGTGCTAGCTTGATGCCATGAGTTGTTGATAGATATTGGATTCTATTTATCATTTTGATTATGATATAGTTGGCACCCACTGTTGGTACTTGTGATTCAGTTATATTATTGGCATACTCACTGTTGATATTTGTACCCAGATATATTGTTAGCGTACCCATTTGCTGGTACTTGTGATATTGAGCATGATTACTGTTGTTGATACATACATTGCACGCACTCTCATTTTCATGATACACTGTTAAGATAATGATGATACTTGATGAGACACTTTGATGAGCTGGGCTCGGTTTTACTTGAGTGACGTGAGATAGCTAATATCTGATGTTAGTTTCAAAATCATTGATTGAGTAAGTGTATGGACTCTGCGGGTCCCCCAGAGTGGTGCCGGTGAGAACCCCTCATGGGCAAAGATCCGGGGTCCCGTCCGTCTGTTGGGCAAAGATTCGGGACGGGTGGCACTTAGACTTCGCGAGTCACACTGGGTTGTGCTACCAAGATGTCGATATTTCCGTCCGGAGTACATGTGTACACAACATTTGCATGGCATTGCATTGCATTTATACACTATTGCATTGCATTGCATTGTGACTTGATTTTGGGGTGTTTTGGTGTTTTACTTGTGATGTCGGATTCGGACTGGATATATTCAGACTTGGCACATTTGGGATTAGATGCTTTACTTAGGCAATGAGGTATACTTGAATTTGATTACATTGACTTATACTTGTTGGTTTATCTGCTATCTGCTTTATTATCTGGGTTGTGTTAGCTATGTTTAATCGACCGATGATGCCTACCAGTACTGTTGTTTTGTACTAACCTTCACTTGCTACATTCATTTATGAATGCAGAGTATCAGGTCGGATCTGCTTCTGTGACACGTGGCTGATAATCGCTTCAGCAATATCTTCGAGTTTCTAGGGTGAGCATGGTTGTTTGCTGCCTTGAAAATGTAACGACCCGTTTGGTCATTTAGCACTTTTATGCCTAACATCTCTAAAACACCCTTTTTGTGGTCTAATTTTGGTATCTATAGCTTGCGATAACCGGTGATTCGGTTATTTAATTGACAAGAATTTTAGACCCCGTATTTTATA
>NC_081344.1:12528312-12609199 GCF_029784015.1 Lycium ferocissimum | reverse complement strand
AAAGCTATCGCGGAGTGATTACATTGTTCAGTTCTTTTTTGAGGTGAGTTACGATTACTTGAGTTAGACTTTGAAATTTGATTATATGTGATACAAAATTGATCGGAGAAGCATGATTAGGGCTTCGGACATAAACTGTGGTTGATAATTCCTACAGTTTGATATAGTTGATTAATTATATGAATTGATATGAAATGATAAGAAGGAGTTCATATATACTCTTCTTGTTGACTTGGAGTAATCCCTTATTCATGATTATTGATGAATTGATTTTTGAGTCTTGATATGACTTGTGATATTGTGACTTGTGTTCCCTGATATTGATTTTTGATTGTTCACGTTCCTTATTGATTGTGGAACGAAAATACATTGTGATGAGAAAGATATATAAATATGAAAAGCCACGTTGTGAGGGGGTGAGGATGTGGCCTAAGTTAAAGGCTCGTGATCCGAGGTAAGATTCTGAAGTGAGAGTACATGGACTCCATGAGTCCCCTGCAGGTTATGGCTAATGGATCAAACACTACCATTTGGCATGTGTATATAGATATATGACAGAGTTGAGATAATTTGTGTTTTACAATTGTGTTTGGTGATTACGTGGATTGAGTTACTCTTATTGATTTATATTTGTGTGGATTTATCTATCCTTGTATTGGCTGATATTTTGGTGTTGGATGATTCTTGTTGATGATTTTGGGTGTGGTTATGTGTTGTTTGCCTATCTGTCTATTTAATTGATTTTGTGATTGGATGCACAGTACTAATCTTAGTCGACCTATGATATCTACCGGTACATAGTGTTTGCACTGATACTACCTTCTTTGCATTCTTTTAAGTGCAGATTGTGATTAAGAGAATTCTAAGAGACCTCATATTTAGCTTGAGGCCAATTTCTGATAGATTCGAGGGTGAGCTATTATCCATGCCAGGTCGCCTAAAGATATTTCCTATTTTAGATGTCTGTTTCATATCATACATTTATGCTATTTTTCTAGATAGTGTTTCTTTCTTAGATAGTTATGTTAGAGTACTTGTATGATGACTTTCGGATTTTGGGGTTGTAATAGTTTAGACTTCCGCAGATTTTATTTAATTATGGCATGACTAGACTTTTGGAGATATTTATACTTGTTATATCCTTGAATGCTTTAAAATTGGCTAAATAATTTGATAATGGTTTGGATGGTTGGTTAAGTAGATGGTTCGCCCACTAGGGGATTTGGGTGGGTACCACTCATGGCAGTTTGGATCGTGACCTTTGAGACAATAATGGCGTCTTACCTCCGGATCAAAAGTGTTACCTCAGGTATTGCTTCCGATGCAATGCTCAGTCCCCCGTATCTACTGGTTGCTAACTCAGCTATGACTTGTTTTCTTTACCACGCATCACTATACTATTTGTACAGCTGCAATATGTTGTTTTTACCCTATACGGATAGTCCCCTACTTAACGGAGACTTGAACAGTTGTATCCGGGAAGTGGAAGAGATTTCTCATTCCTCTTTTTTGGCTGGAAAGCGTAGCGTCTTTTTAAAGATATTTCAGAAGAACAGTCATCCGATCCTCATTGAACTTTCTCCATACGAAACAATGATAACTGCCCATATTATGGTGATTAACATAAAGCTTAATATTCATGATCAACCATGTCTCCTCGTTTTCCGGCCATCATACATATGCTTCCTTATATAAGAGACTTTATATTTTGACCAACGTTACACTAGGATTTCTCTTTTTCCACAAAGTTTTAGAAATTATGTCTTATCCTTCGAACTTTCCCCTATCAATTCATCCGGAGAAAAACACTCATTGTGACGACGCAAATCTACCCCACCGTTCAGGGAAATTTGACATGCTCAAATTATGCTAGTTAATAGCATAAAGCAGACGCTGTCAAATATACTAACCCAACAAGGTTGGGGTCGAATCCCACAAGGAATATGATGTAAAAAGTTTACTAAACGAGTATTATACTAATCCTGCAATCCTGGTGTCACACCCCAACGAGGGGCATGACGGGCTCCGACCCATAGGCCGGTAACCACCTGACTGAACAGTTACCTTGAACAACATATAACATAACTCAAAGAATACCTGCACGCAGAAAATGGCCCAACATAAAAATATCCGGTAATCCAACATATATGTGCATATGCGAACCAACAAGGTCGTTACAACATCACGAGTATCATAGAGCCGGCAAGACTACATAACTTGCTAACTACGTACAAATGTCTACAGACCTCTATGGAATATAAACTGTAGGAAGGACGGGACAAGACTTCATCTTAACCATATATACAAATCAAAATATCATACCAAAATAGACTGCGGCTTTGAACCAAGTGGAACCCACTGACTACAGCTAAGGGAAGATCCTACTGCGCTGGGCTGCTCGCCTGACTACCTAAACCTGCGGGCATGAACACAACATTTACAAGAAGGGACGTCAGTACGAATAATGTGCTGAGTATGTAAGGCATGGATAACAACATAATACAGATATGAAAAGTAAAATAAAATAAGAGAGAGATAACCTGTACGTCTGAATGCCTCTTGAGGCTGATGTCATGCATGCTTAAATTTTTTTAAAAACATTTATATATATATATAGCCATTAAAGCTCGATGTTATATATATAGTATCATGTTCAGCCATTAAGGCTCGGTATTATCATCATTAGCCCGCGTCCGGGGGCAATATCATAACATGCCCACTGCAGTGGTGTGCACATCTACGTGCCATACCCAGCCGACTATAGCGCGGCGCGATGTGAGAAAACACATACATATATATAAAGCATTCATGAGAGCCGAATCAAAAGCCACAACTATATCGGAGTGACGTAACGTCGGTAGCCTCCGATTATATTATGGATCAATCATTATCGTTTATCCCACCTTGAAGGAACAAGGGTCATAAGGTGAGATTACCAACAATGAAGGAAATTAAGAAATTGTAATGTAAACTCAATCATCTCATAATAATATAAAGCTCATGTACTTGGAAATCTCTATGAATAAAATCATCTCATAATAACATGAAATCCATATGCCTTGGAGCTTTGATAAATAAATTCCTCATAATCATCGTCATGGTTATAAAAAAAATTATTCATCTTTAGCATCATAAAAACTTTAAGAGTCATGAATTTCTAACATTCTTGGAATCAGGATTTTTATGGAATTCATGCATGGGTTTGTAGGAAAAGAATCATGCCTTTAGAAGCTCAATAATGTCATAAGGATCATGAGATTCGTGGCTTCTAGAATTTGTGGAACCAAGTATATTATGGGTATGACACAAAGGTTTATAACAAAAGGATCATTCTTTTAGAAAGAAAGGGACTAGCCTTAACATAACTGGAGGCTTATTTCTCGATTTTTCAACTTACTTCCTGTCTTGAAATTTACTTAAGATCGTTTGTAATCCCGTAATCCACATATAAAGCAATTCACACTATTATTAGACTCATCCTCACATGTTCGTCTTAAGTCTTTAATTCGAATCCATTTAGAATCTGCCGAAATTCGGGCAGCATCTCCCCTGTATATATGCCTAGCCCGAAATCACAATATCAACAACCAACAACAACAACAACCATACCAACATCAACAACAATATCATCAGGATTCTACAAGATAAATATGCACAATTTCATCCAAAACTTTCTTCAAACCTTAATCCATACGCCAACAATACCAACGCAATAATTAACTCTTATTCTCGTAAATATTTCAAAATCAATATTAATAAAAAGAGATTCATACCTTAGTTTTGCTAGAATAGAAAAATCTTCAATGTTTACTTGAATCCAAGTCAACTCTAACACAAAACAAAACTATAATCGCAACTATACGTTACCCGAATCTCGATTAATACTCCGTCACTTGAAAATTATGTAAAATCCTTACTTTGTAGTGTATATAAGCTCTCCTATGTTGGCTGAGCTTGCTAGAGTATTCAGGAAGTTTATTATGGAGAAAAAGATGAATTTTAGCCCTTATATATTGGATTAAAGTCGGTTGGCACTGTAGCAGCGTAGTCCCCTGCCCTGCCCGCCTAATTTGTAAAGTCCATAATTCTCTACTCTGATGTCGTATCGATAAGTAGTTTGTTGCACTAGAAACTAGACTTCATGAACTTCAATTTAGGCTTTTGCTTTGCTTCAAAACTCCTCATATACTAAAAGATATTCTTCCTCAAAGTTGGGCCAAAAGTGCCCCTCATACTTTCTCCAAAGACCCACAGACTTAATTTTCTTGATTCACTTGACCTCCAATCCTTTAAATAACTTATAATATGAGCTTAAACCCTCGTAACCATAAGATAGACGCATGTAATCTCATATACCCTTGGAGGTAACTCCAATGTCCATACTTAAAACATCCAATCACTTATAAATTTCAACGTACAAAACTACGGGGTGTAACACCTGGTGTATTCCAGAAAAAGGGTTTTATAAGATTTTTGGTTGGTGGACTAATTTAAAGGGGCTAGTAATTGAGTTGCAAATATGTGGGTATAAAGAACCAAGGTTATGTCTCCGTCAGATAAAGTGTATGATCATGGATCTTGATCTTGATATACTTTTAATGGATCGTTGTATGAATGCACTTAACCTCTATGTGAATCTAGACTATTTCCCAATAAGAAAAGATTATTTCTTTCTATGCTTTTCCCAAAGATAAGAAAGAATGCATGATACGTATATCAATTATAATCCCCAATCACAAAACACCCATCCTTGACTTCACAACCTTAGTAAAGGTGTTTAGCTACTCATGACAACGATAAACAATAAAAGATTGAAGATTGCATAATTGAAATTGTTATTGAAACTTATGAATAAAATTGAAAGTTAAACGAATGTGATTTTCTGGAAAACCTTGAAAAATACTAAGAACCCAAAGGTACTCAATACAAGTCTTAAACTCCAGATATCTAAAAAAATAAAACCTAATCAGGTATTTATACAAGTCAAAAACTTAGAATTAATAAACTAATCCTGTCCCAGGTCGGCTTGCAACTCGACGGACCGTCTTTGCACATTGACGGTACCGTCGAATGTCGACAATGCACTTCAACGATCTGATGACAAATTTCAAGCTGCAGAACCTCAACTGTCAATGTACATCGACGGACCGTCAATCATGTTGATGGTCCGTCAATCTTCCCGTCTTTTTACATTAATATTGCACAGTCTCTGATCTTTTACTCAGTGCAATTCGAAGACATACTTGACAGACCATCGAGCATGTTGACGGTCCGTACAAGTGCATAGCTGTGCCTTGTCTTCAAAATTCCTTGTTTTTTAACTGTTTTTGCAATTCCACTTCTAAATACCTGCAACATACACAAAATACATCAAATTAACTAAAACTCAATTGAAAACAAGTAGAACTTAGAGTTAAACAACATCGAATGTGCCATAATTTCACGACACATCAAAGCTCCCATATCACTAACTAGTTGGGAAAGGATTTTAACTGTCTTGCTATTGATGTGCTCCTAACAGGGTTTAATTACCAGGGAGATTTCTGAATCAACGACCATCATGAATCCATTAAAGGGATTCCCTCCTTAATCACTGTCGATTTTCTTCCTCGAGTACTTGAGGATTGCAGATTTGGCCTTGAAATTGACGCTGTCATGGTGGACCTTGACGCTAGAATGAAATAACATGTTGACGGCCTTTACATGGTTCAACCATACCCTTTTACCATTGGTTTTAAACTCCTGATTCCTCAAATTATAGAAAATCTTTGTCTATGATATTGAGTGTGCCTGGGCCAAGTAGCACCTGGTTGACCGTGCCAGAATTCCCTTTTCTCTTGATTCTCAAATCTCTTAAAAGCTCTTTAATGTACTTTTGTTGACTGATTATGGTGCCTTTTGGGGTTTGCTTTACTTGCAGCCCCAGGAAGAAGTTTAGTTCACCTATTATGCTCATCTCAAACTCACTTCCCATGAGCTTGGAAAATTCTTTACAAAGGGAATCATTGGTAGCATAAAAAATGATATCATCAACATAGACTTGTACAATCAACAAATTTCTCCCTCTTTTCTTCAGAAATAAGGTGTTGTCAATTTTTCCTCTTGTAAAGACATTTTCAAGAAGAAACTTTGACAATATCTCATACCATGCCCGAGGAGCTTGCTTTAAACCATATAGAGCCTTGTCAAGCTCGAACACATGCTCAGGATGCTCATGACTTTCAAAACCAAGAGGTTTCTTGACAAACACTTTCTCTTTCAAATATCCATTAAGGAAGGCACTTTTGACATCCATTTGGAATAATTTGAATTCCATATGAGATGCAAAAGCAATAAGAATCAGGATTGCTTCCATTCTTGCAACAGGAGCAAAAGTCTCATCATTGTCTATTCCCTCCTCTTGATTGTAGCCTTGAACCACCAACCTTGCCTTGTTCCTTGTGATATTTCCAAATTCATCATACTTATTGCGAAACACTCACCTAGTCCCAATCACTGTTCTGTCTGAAGGCCTGGGGACCAGGTGCCACACCTTGTTCCTCTCAATAGATAGATGGAGCTTTTCTTGCATAGCAACTATCCAGTTGGGATCTTTCATGCTTCCTTGGTATTCTTGGGTTCAATTTGAGATAGGAAGGCTGAGAAGGCAAACATGTTTCTCGCCCTAGACCTGGTTTGAATACCAGAGTCTAAGGGAGTAATCACATTGTGGAGTGGATGGGATCCTTTGTGCTTCCGGTTGGATACTTGAACCTCAGGATTAGAGAGACTAGGTTCCTCCATGTTTGATCCGTCATTGATATATGCAGAGGCATAACTTCTGCTTCTTTGTTCAGCCTCGGGGGTGCCTGATACAACATCAACTACCCGATGTTCAACTGACTTATATTAACGACATTATTATTTTACATTGAAAAACTATGTTCTATTATTTAATTAGATTATGAATCTAATCTTATTCTACATCCTTCACAATTTTTGCGTATTTTATAGCTCTTTTGAAAAAAATTAGAAAACACAAAAAAAAAAAAAAAAAAAAAAAATTAAGAAAAAAAAAGACGGATTTAAAAAGAGTACACTAATGAGATGTAGAAGGGTATAGAAAGTTACATATGAATAAAATTTGGGGTGTTAATTGTCACGGCCCAAGCCGATGAGTCGTGACGAGTGCCCGGCCATTACTGACCAAGCACCCCTAAACTCGTACTTGTGTCCCATTGAGCAACCTGGTGGCCCATAAATAACTTAGAACTAAGCTATACCATCTCCTGTAAGATTAATACAATAGACTATGCATCGAAAACTCACAACAACGCATATATATAAACATACGTGCTAAGGATAACAGTGTAAGCCGACTAGGCCGCTACGTAAGCTGTACAACAAAAATAAGGGCTGACAAGGCTACACAACATCCCAACTATATACAATTGTCTACAGACCTCTATGGAGTACGAGTTGTAGAAAGGACAGGACAAGGCCCCATTATACCCATATATACATGTCAAAATAGCATACCAAAAGGGACTGTAGCTCCGAGCCAAGTGGAGCGCACTGTCTGTAGTTGAGTGGAAGGCCTACTGAGCTGGATCGCTTGTCTGGCTACCTAAACTTGTGGGTATGATCACAGTACCCCGTGCAAAAGGGACGCCAGTACGAAGCAATGTACTGAGTATGTAAGGCAAAGGATAACTGAAACTGAACTGAAAACAATACAATCTGGAGGCCAAAGAATGCCCTGAATATCTCACCTGACCTGTCTCATATGAAATGCAATATAATGCTATTATATATATCTCACTGACCAAGTGGCCAGGCAACTGAAAAATCTCACTGACCCGTCGGCCAGGCAATCTGTCTCACTGACTCGTAGGCCAGGCATATCTGTCTCACTGACCCATTGGTCAGGCATATCTGTCTCACTGACCAAGTGGCCAGGCTAAAGAAAAAAAAATATATATATATAATATATATATATATATAATGCAGTATACCATGCATATGCGGAAAAAGACTGATACTGTACATGTCTCTTCTGTCTCTCTATGGACTTAAGGACATAGGGAGGGGATATGGCCCCTTAGAAAGAATAACATAACACTCGGAAACTAAGCAATAATATGACAAGCTCTATTTTGACAAATCTCTAGTCATAAGGTTGATCACGCTCTTACCATATATGAAATCATGCCAAGAAAAGAAGGAATAGCCTTAACATACCTGGAAGTTCACTTCTCGACTTTCCAACCTACTTCCGGTCTTGCAATCTACATATAAAACCATTCATGCTATTGTTAAGCTTATCGTCATATGCTTATCTTAAGCCTTCAAATAAACCCCTTTTTAGAATCTGCCAAAATTCGGGCAGTATCTCCCCTATATCTTTTACTCCATCCAATCTTCAAAACAACTCCCAAAGCACAACAAAACATCAGCCATTCCATAATCAAAAGATCATATTCAAACTATACTCAATTTAATCCCAAACTTCTTTTCATAATCAATCCATAACCACAACTTCATACAACCCCTTATACCCTCGTATACGACAATTCCTTAACATCATTATTATACCTCATATCAAGATTATGCTCAAAACATACTAATAATTATGACTCAAGTTAATTCACAACTCAAAATATCATCAAATGTATATTTGAACTTTTCCTCCAATTTTCTTCTCCTCAAATCTTAACATAACTACCAAACAAACTCATAACAATTAAATTAAGATGAAATCTTACCTCAAAATTCAAGACCACTTCAATTCCATGGTTACTCCAATTTAAAAATACTCACCCAAACATCTTCAAGAAGAGGAGACAAGTATAGACCTCACTTGGAAACCTTAACCACTTTAATCTTCACTTGGATCTTTGGGTTAGGCTTGAAAATATGTTGGAATATGTTTGGAGAGGTTTCTAGGGCTTCCTAAGATTTGGGGTTATGTTAAAAATGAAATATAAAAATGACCAAAATTGTCATATAGACTTGTAGGAATATATGTGCATGTTGTGGAAGTTGAGGGAATGTTCTAGAGGATTTGGGATATGTTTGGAGGTGTTTGGATGAATGTTGTGGGAGGTTCTAAAGATGTAGGAATATACGTGTATGTTGTGGAAGGGTCTAGCATTGAGAAATGACCCAAAAATGACCAAAAAGGGTCCTTTTATACTTGCGAACCGACCTAAAAAAATTCGAGCACTGCAGCTGCGCGTCTCTGCTCTGCCAGCCTAACTTGTAATGTCCATAACTCTCTACTCTGATGTCATATAGACGAGCGGTTTGTTGCGTTGGAAACTAGACTTCATGAACTTGATTTTAGGCTTTTACTTTACTTTAAAACTCTTCATATACTAAAAGATATACTTCTCTAAGATTGACCCAAAATTTCTGCTAAAATTTTCCAAATTTTCGAGGAACTTATTTTTTTCGATTCGCTTGATCCTAGAACCTTTAAACACTTGCTTAACACTTGTTAAGAGTATTCCTTAACCTTATAAGGGTTCCATGAGCTCTCCGAGCGTACGTTAGTTTACTTACGACGTAAACGACGCGAGAATTTTCGAGGTGTAACATTAATAGTGGTCGGGAGAAGGCTCAAATATGTCATACTTATATGTACTTTTCTTACTCAGCTACACCTCATTGGTGTACTCTCTTTTATACCTGTCTCTTTTTTTCTTAAATAAATTTTATGTGTTTTTTTAAAAAAAAAATTAAAAAGTCATAAAGTACGTAAAAATTGTGAAGGATGTAGAATAAGATTAGATTCATAATCCAATTAAATAAGAGAACGTAGCTTTTCAATGTAAAATAATAATGTCATAAATATAAGATGAAGGGTGCCAGGTGGCAAAATCTGGTAGTAGTAGAGTTCTGTTAGTGAGTAATGGCATATATGACCCAAAATGATAATGGCGGTGACATTTTTGAGCCCAACTATTAATGAGTGGCATGAATGAGCCTTTTCTGATAGTTCGATGACATATTTGAGCCTTTTCCATTTATAAAAAGATGATTGCAATTATATGCTATTAGTCTATTACAAACTTTTAGATACACATAATTTTACAAAGATCCACTAGTACAATAAATAAATAAATAAATAAATAAATAAATAATAGTAGTAACTATCTATTTTCTAATATAATCCTCCCTCATGACACGGACAATGTCTTCACGTCAAGCCTGGGTCTTTTTTTCACAAAGTTTAAAATTATGGTTTTTTTTGCAAAATATAAACTTAATGAGGGTCGAGTTTTAAAGTTTTTAAAAATCTAAATCACAAACTTAGAAATGAAATTCTACCTTTTAGGTGAATTTGGGATTTGAAAATCAAAATTTCACATGGCAGTTAATGTTTTGGTCAAATGTCATAAACAAACACAAATTTCAAATAAAAACTTAAATTTGAAGTCCAAATTGCATGGCCGAACGGGCACTAACTGCTAAGTATAATCATATTCACGAATCAATTGTGACATTAGATGAAAGAATATGTGGGTAATTTCTTAATACTAACCAAATTATAAAATCAGACTAGTTAATCCACACTATAATGTCTAAACTCTGGTATTGTGTTCTAGAAATCGTTGTGTCTTGCTTGTCATCCACATTGACTTGTTAATGTTGATACACAGGTGGAATGTGACCCAAGTGTGGGAGAAATAAAGAGGGAAGAGACTAATGTTTGTGGGAGACTCACTGAATAGAAGACAGTGGATATCGGTGGTGTGTCTAATGCAATCTGTTATTCCAGCTGATAAGAAGTTCATGACACCACAGGCCCACCTTTCAATATTTAGAGCAGAGGTAAATTGAACTTATATTCATTCGGGAGTATACATTTACATAATATACTACTATTTAACTATTTAATTCTAGGCACTAGACTTACCTTTCAAACTTGAGAGGTTAGTTGTCACAGCTAAACATCCGTGTTTATTATAGTGCAAATTTTTCCCTGCTGGTTATTGTTGAAAATTTTCTCATATTGTTTTTGCAGCCTTGCCCAATTTGTACAGTTGGGGTAGGTATGCAGGACAAACATAAATAGCTTTCGAATAAGAATTTAGTATGTCTTATTTCTTATTTGGTTACTATTTCTGAAATAAATTATACCAAGATTAGAAATAGTACCAGAATAAGTCATGAATATCAGATGGTGGAATCATAGTACGATGCGAGAAATTTTATTTTGTGAGTCATATAATAAACACTACTTATGTGAGGTCATCTCTTTAGTTGACAAGTCGATACTTGCTTGTCTTAAAGCATAAAACAAAAAAGGGAATGTGTTTAAAGATTTAAAATATCTCCCAAAACGGCTATTAGAGAATGGTAACTGCGATATTGATCTTTTTATATTATTTTCTTACTTTATAATCTATAATAATCAATATCTACTATATAATTGAGAAAAAACTTTTCAAAATAATCATCGTTAATTTCTCAACATTTGATCTTAGATATTATTGATCTTTTATCTTCTTTTTTTTATTTTTCTTTTTTTAAATAACCACTCATGTAGTACTGTATGTGTGAATTTCTAGTATTAAATTAAACTCTAGTTGTGTCTTTTTTTTTTTCATAAATGTTAAATGTATGTATGATTGTTAATTAAATAAAGTTACAGATAAGGACATTTGCATGATCACGAACCAACACTGGTTTATAAACATATAGATAGTTTTTATTTTCTACTATGATTATTAATATTAATATTTGGCAATTGAATATTTGATCAAATAATTAAAATTTTAGACAAATAATCTATTTTAAAATTTTAATAAAGAAATAGCGAAAGCAAAGGTTCTAAAATATTGCAATTAAAATTGTACCTAAGGAATTTTTTTTTTTTTTTTTTTTACCATAATCGAATTTGCAGACTTTTTAGATACATTTTCAATTATTTATTTCTTTTTATGTTTCTAGCTAAGCATTTTAATTAGGGAAGGAAAATTATTAAATTCAACATTGCCTTTTATGTTTTATGCTTAAAACAAGCAAAGTGTCCACTTGTCAACTAAAGAGATAGCCTCACATAAGGTTGGTTATGTGACCCACAAAATAAATCTCTCGTACCATGCTATTTATCCTTGAATTTACAATAAAAATGACCAAAATACTCCTGAGATACCTCAAACTAGGGGTGTCAAAAAAATATGAAAAACCGACCGAACCTAACCATACCGAACTAATTTATAGTTTTTTCTCCAATAAAATTGTAGTTTTTTATTTAAGCTTAAAATCGTCCTGAACAATTAGGATGATCTTTTTAATTTATTAAAAAAATCAAAAAAATCCCGAACCGAACCGAATAGCTTTACATGTATGAAATATATTTTATATTTACAAATATGTTAAATTGAATATATAAAATATATTTTAAGTTATGTTTTAAATATAAAAAAGGATTTTGGTCACTGGACATAAATGTATCGAATTCAACTTGTGGTTTCTGTGGCCTATAAGCTGATATTTGTTTTGGCTCAATTGATCAACATTGTTGTCTTTGGCAATTTACTCTTCTCCCTGGTCAATCAGTGAGGGATTCACGTCGTGATGATGCTATCGTTGTTGTCTTGCTGCTTGATATAACACGTTTCAGTTTAATTACTTTGTGTAGTTTTTTAATAGCATTTACATTAAATATTTCAGGAGAAATAAATGGAAGCTTTATTTGATGGTGTGCTCCAAATAGGTTTGTGGAAGTCTGCGTCGTTACATTTTAATAAAGGTGTATTTTTAGGTGAACTTTAAAATTAAAATAACCGAAAATTAACCGAACCGTACCGATATCGAAGAAAAACCGAGATAATGGGACGGTTTTGAAAAGTCTAATTTTGGTTATCAAAATAAAATAACCGAAAAATTAGGATGGTATAATTTTATTAAAAATAACCGATCAAACCGTTCCATTGACACCCCTACCTCAAACCCTTTTTCTACCAAATAAGGTGGAGGGTATTTTTGTGAACAAAACAACTTCTTCTTAGAAATTATGCAATGCATGTTATTTTTAAATCAACAAACCAAACAATGAATAAGAAATAATATCAGGATAACTAACCCCAGTGTAACTAATCTCAATATAACTAGGGAAATCAAAACCAAATACCCCTAAAATACAAAATAATTACAAGCCCCATGCCCCTCCTAACCTAAGTCGCTTCTTATCCAACTGGCCGAAACTATTTACCCGACGTATCCCGTCGTCCAAATTCTTTCCCCCATGATATCATTGTAGTAAATATCATGATGGTATCATGGAAGACTAAGAGCAGGACTGACAAGTCCTCCATGATACCATCAAAATATATATATATAAGATGATGGTATCATAGAGGTTTTTTTTTTTTTTTTTTTTTTTTTTTTTTGAAGAAAAGTGTGTCTTTTTGAATAAATGAGCATGATCATCCATAATACCATTTCAGTATATTCATATACCATGATGGTATCATGGATGACTAAGAGAAGGACTGAAGCAGTCTTCGATGATACCATCTCACTATATTTATATACCATATTGATATCATAATTTGGGAGCATCTCGGGTAAATAGTTTTGATTTTTTCTGGGGGTACGAAAGTAATTGGGAAATGGCCGGATAATTATTTTGATTTGAGGGGGCATGCGCGTTCTTTTCCCATATAACCAACCACAACATAACTAATACTAACAGTATAATTTGTCTTCAAACCAAATGACTCCGTACATTTCCCCCACCCCCCCCCCCCTCCCCCCCGCAAAAAAAATCCCATTTAAAATTACTCCCTTCGTCCAATTTTAAGTGTCTTACGTTCCTTTTTAGTTTGTCCCAAAAAGAGTATCTCTTTCTATATTTAGTAAGTTGAGAATTCAAGCATCTTACCTGACAAGTTTATAACCACAAGATTCAAAGGACATTTTAGTACATTATACACATCTTTAATTTAAGACCACAAGATTAAAAAATCTCTCTTTATTTCTTAAATTCCGTACTAGTCAAATTAAGACACCTAAATTGGACGGAGGGAGTAAAATCCAAGACCAGTCCACATAAAGTCTTAACTAAAATTCTTCTTTAAGCTCAACTACCAGCCCACTTGAAAGAGTCCAAACAAAACTAAAGCTTTTTTTTGCGCGGAGTGCCCTTCTTTTGGGTGGTCTTTAAATTTTTCTTTTTCATATTGTGATGTCTTTAAATTATGCCCTCATATTCTTTGGTCTTTAATTTTTGCCCTTCGCATTGCAACTTTGAGCTTTCGCGCCGAAATCATGAGGTTCTGAGTTCGAACCCCCGCTCAAGCATAAATTAAAAAAAAATCGCAAGACAAGGTTTGGGTCGCGTGTATGCCGGACCCGGCATACTTTTGTTAAGGAATTACAAATTTTATGCCGGACCCGGCATACTCATGCCTTATGGGCAGACTTGGCATAAGTATCTCCCAAGGTCCGTGATAACTTTGATAATTCTTCACAAAGTTATGCGGTGGGGCATACTTTTAATGGGCAAACTTTATTTATGCGGACCCGCATAACTTTGTGAAGGAATTATCAAAGTTATGCGGACCCGACATACTTATGCCAAGTCTACCCATAAGGCATAAAATATGGGTCAGCAGTAACTGTAATTCCTTCACAAAGTTATGCGGTGGGGGCATACTTTTAATGGGCAAACTTTTATGCGGATCCGGCATAAACTTGTGAAGGAATTATCAAAGTTATGCGGACCGGCATACTTATGCTAAGTCGCCCACAAGGCATAAGTATCTTGGTCCCGATAACTTTGGTAATTCCTTCACAAGTGTATGCCGTTGGGGGCATAGCGAAATTTAAACTCTGCCTTGCGAATTTTTTTTAAAATTTTGACTGCGCGTGGGTTCGAACCTGGAACCTATGGATTTTAGCCGAAGGGCAATATTTAAAGATTTCAAATATGAGGGGCAAAATTTAAAGACCACCCCAAAAGAAGGGCAATTCGCAAAGTTGATCTTTTCTGTAAGCCCAACTACTATTTAATTGCCCAAACTAAAGTTGATCTTTTCTGTAAGCCCAACTACTATTTTCTTTGTCGTTTGTAACCTCCCTTGGGCTATAAAGTCAAAATAACTTGCTTATCATACATAACCACACTGCTGTAATAAGATAGAGCTCCGTTCCTTACCTTTCCTCTTTAACCAAATATTTCACAGGTAATTTAAATCTCTATCCTAAATAATTCTTGTAGTTATTCTATGTGATATTGCTATGGTAATCTTTGTCTGCCTATATGCAGAGTGAGCAGTTTATGACTTGAATTTTGTATTAACAAATATGGAGGTGGCTTCGAATTTCCAAACATTGTCTTTTGGACCAACAATTAGTCGACCCCATATCGTGAGTTTTTCTTTTTTCTTTTTCTTGACATGTTTTCTTGTTCCTTAATGTTGCTAATTAACATTTCTTGCTTTTTACTGCTAATTTAGATTTTTGACTTATTTATAAGGGTTTTGTACTGCTGAATTAAAATGTTGGGATAAGCTGAGAAATTTTGTAGTTTTAGGTTCCTTTCTTCTCAACATTGTTCAAGAATTGCTTATGTGATCACCTGTTGGATAAGAATAGGTGTGCAGTGTGCTTAATTTATTGTCAAATATTAATCAGAAGCTCAGCTTCCATAACCAGACATGGGAACCCACAGCCGCTACCCTTTGGGTGCGCACAAGGTAAACCCAGCTCCTGTGCAATCGCTCGCAAACCACACATGCAGGCAAATCCCCCGTTGTCGTAGGCATGGGGTATCGAACCTGAGACCTCCATTATGAAAGCCCTATGCTCAACCAATTGAGCAACCCTTGCGGGTGACTGATTTTTTTTTTTTTAAGGGATCTTAGTTTCGTCTTATCTTTTGGACTTGATCGTTTATACATAAATTTAAGCAAGCAGTGATGGTTTTGTCTCATTGAAGGATATGGGTTAGTATTAATAACACCAACCAGTTATCTCTCATATGGAAATAATATTTCTCTATTTTATAAAACATACTTTTCAAGAGGTGTGTACTTTTGATCTTCAAGTACTTTTGTGCACCTTGTCTCTCAGGCTCTTGGCACAAATCCTACACATAAGACTGTTGATAACTTGATACAATAAAAAGGCAAACTTTGTGGTAATTGCGGAAAGCCTGTTTTGTCGAGAACTGCAAAAGCTCAAGTGTTAATTTCCCAGACTTATTGTTAACCTTTTGATTGATTGAGGGTTCTTCTTTTTTGGTCATTTGAATATTGGATTGGTTAACAGTGCTTTCATCCAAATAACAAATGACGTGCTATCAAACTCAGTCCTCTCAGATTGCTGCTCCCTTTCCCTTCTTTTTCCATCACTTCGTTCATCCTTTTTGTCTCCTGTTTTTCTTGTGATGAATTGTTAGCCAGTAGACACTGCTATGTGTTCTCCTCTTCTTGCTCTCTTCGGTTTATCCTTATTAAAAGAATTTGATGACGTTGCTGGGTTTATAAGGACTTGGTTACCAAATCATAATAATTATCGAAATGAAATAATTTGATTGCTGAATTTGCAAGGATTTTATAAATGATGCAGAGCTTGGTTGCTAATGGTTGATGGTGGCGATATCAAGTCATGATAGGGGTAAATGCAGAGGTTATGGATGTGTAATCTTTGGAAAATTAATGAACTAAGGTGGAAATAAATAGGCATGATAGAGGTAGTTACGGTGAATTTATGTATGTGCTGTAAAGTTGCTACTGCGCTGAAGGAAGACTATAGGCAGAGGCTGATGTAGAATTTGAAGTGTATGGTTACCCAACAATCTCAAATTAATATACAATAATAAACAAACAAAGGAACTAGTACTAAAGTTCAATATATATTTAAAGAATAACAAACCACTTAAAACACATATATGAAAAAGACGCAGACAAAAACTGTGGATCTCTAACTCTGACAAGCGACAAATATTATGTATTATTTTTGCAAGATGTGGGTAATGACAATACACAATAGTTAGAAAAATTATTGAATAGAACAATATAAGAAGAAAACAAAAATAAAAGAATGAAGAAGACAATGAAGAATCTAATAGCAAAGTGGCAACGGCAAAATGAAGAATAGGGAAGAACCTGCATGGGGTATTTTGTAGAAACAAGAGTAAAAAAGGTTGAGTTCAAGGGTATTTGAACCCTCATCATTTATAGGACAGCAGCTTAAATGGGTTCCTCGTTGCCGCTGAACCATCAACCAGTTTTGGCACTGGGTCCGAGATACAACTATTATAGCTTTAATAGGTTTTTCAATATACCAGACACCCTACATTCGCCCCTGAATATAGGTCCTATAGTGAATTTTTCCCCAACGCTTTTGTCTAGTGGTAAAACCGCAATGACGATCTGTGGATTAGGTTTACATCACGGGTTTGTGCCCCACCGTAGTCAAAAGCCTGGTATTTAAGTGAAGAACGGTAGAGGGGCGGGTCCATTGTCTACTAAGCCTTGAACCACACACTACTGGTCCTCAGGGATTCCTTATTTATCAAAAACAAAATGAGGTCCTAACATGAATTTCTTTCCTTTTCCAATAAAGCAATAATTTCTCAAAAAGTTAAGGTTAAGGGCCCACAACAGAGCAGTATAATCTTTTGGTCCATCAGAAGTATTCTTGGTAGTTTTTGTTTGTCATTCGCTTCCAGTCATCTACATTTCTGTTACCAAATATTTTTAGGTCTGAGATTTCATCAATTTCCGCCTGGTAGTGATGATATTTCACTTCCTGTTGCTCTTCTTCTGCTGCTGCCACTGTTGTTGTTTTGCTGTCATTCTTTCTACCCATAGGAATTTGAATACACTTAAAATTCTAAGCCCCTCATAATTGCCATTGTGCTAATTATGTGTTCCTAATCCCCTCATTCCTCAGTTATATTAAATTATAATCAGTTTAGCCTCCAAATGTGTTCCCTGGGCTGCTCGGACTGCTGCACCAGAGTTGTTGAATGCGACAATTTGGTCTTGGTTAAGGCTGAAAGTTTAGCGGTTGCCTTGTTACAATCCTATAAGGAATTGTGGTTGAATTTTGGTCGAGGATATGTCTACAGTTGTGCATCTGTCAGTAGTCTAAATCTTCTCCTTTTACTTTTATTAGTTTTATGCTGGTGCTGGTATACTATTAAGAAAAACTGTTACTGATGAAACCACAGTGTTTGGTGAACTTAATATGGATTTTATTTTGTCTTCAACTTTCAATGTAGGGACGCATTGAGTTTAGAGGATCCATAGCTTCAGGTCATTCCAATATCAATGGAGTTCAGATTGATCACTGCCTTCCTTCACCTTCTCTAATGCAACTCAATGTAGTTTCAACTGGCAGAATTAAAGTAGGGTCTGGATATTTTCCTGGACATGGTGCTTTTGATTCAAGAAGTGGAACTTTCAGTAAGTTCTCCTTGCTTAGCTTGAAATTATTCAAAAAGTTGACTTACCTTTTTACAACTTTTGATTGCTGAATGGGTCATTTGGTTGAAGGGATTAGGAAAAATAACCAAACATAAATTTCGCATAAAATAATACAATGTTTGGTTGGAAGCATTAGGAAAAATAATCTCCGAATAACTAATGCAAGTGCAACATGTTGTCTTTACAAGAAACGATAACTGTAGCTGTTGCAAGTATATCATCTAAGAAAAAAAAAAAAAAGAAAGAAAAACTGATGTAGCTCTTTTGATTTTGAATGTTTAATGTTTAATATAAATCATTTTAGTTTATCTTGTTTTGGGGTGTGTGTGTCTGTGGGGTGGGGGAAGAGAGAGATGTGGTAATGGTATGACTATATATATTGTTCCCCTTGTTTGCACTTCTTTTCTGTGACTTAACAGACAAGAGATGAAACACTGTGAATTTGTTAACTTATGGTTTTCACCAGAAAGTATCAGTTTTACGTCTTGTCAATTGGTGCTTTGATATCTTCCATGAAGATGAACAAAAACACTAATGTGGAGGAACATGTGCTTTAAAGCACAGGAAACTTTGTTTTTGAATTCAAGGTGTTTCTATGAAAAAGGACTTATCTTTCCTATTATATCAACATCCAGAGTACATAGTTGAGATCACATAATCTTCTTGGTATTTTCTTTACCTTTCTCCAAACTTTATATTTAGTGGAGAAATGGAAAGTATGAGGAGAAAAAGTCTTAGCTTCCACTTGCTTCTGTTTTTCTCTGTAGCATTTAGAGATTACGACCTCTATCTAGTTAGGAACACTTTGTTATGTAAGCAAGTAACCTATTCTGTTGAAAAAGCAATAAGTCAGCTAAAAATTCTTTTTTGGCATTGTAAGTATCTGAACATTTGGTTCTTCCTTATTGTACTATTACCCCTTTATGCATGTTTGTGTCATAATTGGTGGCCAGTCTCTTAGACAGGCCTTTAAATTTGTGTTACATGCAGCAGGTCTTATACCTGCTAAGTGTGTTGCATCTGTCCAATTTCTCTTTCCTTTTTCATTTAATTTATGGGTTACTTCAGATTTCCTCTCTCCGAAGTTGTAAAATCATCTAATTATGTGTTTATTCAGAACAGCACCTTTTAGGCAAGGCCCCCATTCACATTCACTGAGACCATGCCAGGTCATGAGTGAGGATTCCGAAGGAACTTTGAGCGGTGAAAACATTTTGCTAGATGAGGAAACCTTGGCGAAGGATTTAAAGACTGCTATTAAAGAGGAGAACTATGCCCGAGCAGCAAAAATTAGGGATAGCCTCCGACTTCTCCAGGAGGACAGTAAGGCCTCTGTACTAGCAGCAAACGCTCGCTTTTACAATTCTTTCAGAAATGGAGACTTAGCTGCAATGCAAACCCTCTGGTCAAAGAATGAGAATGTTTGCGTTGTGCACCCTGGTGTTAGTGGCATAACTGGCTATGATCTCGTAATGGGAAGCTGGGAGTTTGTATGGGCAGAATATGATTTCCCACTTGATATCGAGATTAGGGATGTTCAAGTTCACGTTAGAGGTGATATGGGGTACGTTACATGCATTGAGATGGTTAGAACTAAAGGCAGCAGCTGGGGAAAACAATTCGCTACAAATGTTTTCGAGAAGGTTGATGGGCAATGGTTTATGTGTATTCATCATGCATCGTACATCGACTTGTAAAATGTTAACAATAAAGCTCTTGTAGAGGTTGTGGATATCGAATGAGTATGTTAGGCGCAGAAAGTTTAAAATCTCGGCACAAAAATTTTGTAGCTTTTCTTCTACTATAGTTGTTGTGACCTATTATTTTTGAATTAAAACACTATGGTCTTTGTCTCTTTGTGTTGTATCTCAAAAATTGAGCAGTGTATGATTGACCTGGTCAGGTTTGGATTAATGCAGATTGGTTTATTCATTGTTTGTCTGTAGACAGAGTGAGAGAGCTAATCAAACAGACATGAGATTTGTAGGATTCGATTTTTCGATTTAGTCTTCAATTTGCCATGACTAACTTTGGATTTGTTTTCCTAATCCATTGATGCAAAAATACTAACTTTAAACTATATAGTGATCGAAACTTTCCATAAGCACTCTTCTTTCAACCTTTTACACTTGATGGACGTCTTTGCAAATTTAAACATATATATTTATAACAAAATAGAGAACTTATTCATTGAAAACATGAGGCAATATCAAGTATGAGTAACAGTACATAAAAAAGGGGTTGTTTGATTCAAAATTAGGTTATTCTAGGATTATAATCTTGAGATTATAGCCCGAATAGACAATTTCATTGCACCCACAAGTGTTACTTAGTGGTTAGTGAAGTGGGTTGAGAATCGTGAGGTTTCATCGCTAAATCCAACATAGACAAAAGTACTAAGTCGTTTCTTCCATCCGTCCAACCCTTGGTGGAAAATCTATGCTGGTGGGACGTAGGAGGTAGCAAAGGAAACTAATCGAGTTGCACACAAATTCGCTTAAACACCACAATTATCCAAAAAAGAAAAATAGATGATCCTGATAATCTCATGATTTTGAACTTTATCCTATTGTAGTTGATACCCAAATATAAATATTGAATGTATTGAAATTACCCTAGTCCATATAACCAAAGGGCCTTCAATACATAAATTTAATGATATTATTGAGTAAAACAGAAAATGTAACAATAATATCACTTTAATGGATTAACTGTGGACAATAAATGCTCGCTTGTGTTTTCACTGTCTGGTTACTTGTCCCACACCGGACATTCAATAACAAACTTGTCCTTTAAAATTAAAGGCAGAGTAGTCGTACCCATGTGGGGGTGTGGTGCTGAGATTACACACGATTCGCACTAAACCCTAAACCACTTCTGTGATCAGAAGATTAATAGTTGAAAGGGGGGTGGTTTGCCCGGTGTTTTCCCCCAAAATTAAAAAGAAACACTGATGCCTCTGCGTGTGTGATTCTCAGAGTTGAATATATCTCCAGGCAGGTTAGAAGGTAGTGTGCCATTGACATGGACAATGTCTTGTGGTCACTTTGTTCCTCGCTTGCCAAGCACCCCCATTTTTCCATTTCTGTTTCTAGGAGAAGACCTAGTAGGCGTTTGGCCATGAAAACCAAATAATTTTCACTTTATTTGGTATTTAGGAGTTGGAGTAAAAGATGAAGTTGTGTTATGATTATAGTTTTTGCAAATAATATTGGTTGTTTGAAAGTGAAAAATAAATTTTGTTTGTTTTTCAAATTTTAAATACAACTTTAAGTTGTATTTGAAATTTTTATGGCCAAATACCTTAAAGTGAAAAAAGTGAGAAAATATTCTTAAAAAAAGTGAATAATTCTCTTAGACAAACGGGCCCTTTGGATCCTTTTGGTCATAATTTCTTCTTGTTGGTTTTCAAGTTTTCAATTCAATTATATTTGGTTAATTATTGAAGTCATTTTTACTTTTCAAATTTGAAAAATTGGTTAAAAAAATTTCCTCACAAACTACAATACTTTTTCAAGTGAAATGCATGTTCAAGCATAACTTTACTTCTAAATACCATTTTCAAAGACCTCAAATATTTTTTTTGAAAAGTAAAGACACTCAACTATTGGTATTTCACCTAGAAAGTCATTCAAAAATGACATCTTTCAATAATTATGTGATACTTTTTCCTTTATATATCTATTAAAAAACGAATGTCATCTTTTATTTAGAAACACCTTTAAGTTTCTTATTTACCCCTACTGAGATGTTTATAATCACAAAAGAGTCTGATTTGTTTAAAACGGTAAATGTCAAGTCTTTTTTTCTCTTTTTCTTAAATTAGTTATTTGTCAAACACCGCTACATAAAATGAGATAGAAAGTATATATATCTCTAAGGTTGATATATCTTTATTTCTCTACTATCAGGGTGAACATTTCATTTTCTATTCCATGGATAAAGAGAAGTGATCATTACGTTACACGGTCATACGGTATCTACAACAGCTTAGGTAAAATAGGTAGGTACTTCTTTTTCGTGTTTTCTCCGTTAATTTGCATCTGAGAATAAAGGTGATTCATGCA
This sequence comes from Lycium ferocissimum, assembly GCF_029784015.1. NCBI lineage: Eukaryota > Viridiplantae > Streptophyta > Magnoliopsida > Solanales > Solanaceae > Lycium > Lycium ferocissimum. The sequence continues at coordinate 12,586,701 of NC_081344.1, read as the reverse complement.
CATAAATCAGTGAGAAAGTTCTAATTATGCGAATATCAGGTAAAGATTTGCTAGCTAGATGTCACAATCCAAAGCATTTACTTTGTTCTCTTTCATACTCTTCATTTTCCCCTTGTATGGTGATTTATTTAAACTTTATTAGATTGACAGTGCAAAACTCTATTACACTAGGGAATTTTCCCGCTCGTCAATGCCTCTCATTATTGAACTTGCGGCTAATCCTTTTTCATATTCAAAAATTAAAATAAAAAGGATAGATTCTTAGTAAAAATTAGTAATAATGAGAATATTTCAACTTAAATTAATATTAAAATAATAAAAGGTAAATTCTCATAAAAATTTAAAATATAGAGAATATTCTGCCTTAAAATTAAAAACATTAGCACAGTCACATACTCAAGTACATCTAAAATGATGTACTTGTATTATTCTTTTATTAGTTTTTTTTTTTTAATCTTCTATATATCCTCTATAAAATTTGTCTGTATGGACTCTTCAACTTTGCAGCATAGACTATGTGTCATTGAGCAAATTTATGAAATGGTCGTTTGTATTAGTTAAAAGGATAAGAGATTAAATTAATACTAAAACAAAACAAAAACAAATATATAAAGTGAAAAAAAATCTGGGTTAAACCATTACTTTTGTAGATACACGACGGTGGATTCCTCACGGAGCAAACATGTAACAATCATCTTGTCTACTAATCCTAAATAAAACTATTCATATATACCAAGAAATCTCACTCGTATTGTGCACAACGAACTTGTTAAGGCCATAAAACAGTGTCAAGTCTTCTTTTCAGAATTATAACCAATGTTTGTTTTGCATTGCAACACATTACTTGAACTTTCTTTTAACTCTCGACTCACTGCTCTTTTATCTAGATATAAACACATTGAAAAATCAATTTACAAAAAAATCAATTTGTAAATCTTGCACATGTAATTGAATCCTGTGCACGTGACACCGTAACCGTATTATTCAAATATCTATTAAAGCATAAAATAAAAACTCTTTGTCCAGTGAAATATGAATATAGGGATCAATACTTACAATCTAAATATAAAGAGTTTTTTTTTTAACATTTAAATATAAAGAGTTTAGATGGTACTGCATGATACAATCTTAAACCAAGTACAGAGTACTTTGTGGTACAATCTACATAGTTTTTATCTGTATAGTTCAAATAAAAATGTATTTTGAGTTCGTTTAAGAGGGGGGAAAAAGATGAAAACCCCCAAATCTTCAAAAGGAATGATATAGCATGGTAGTGCAAATTTTTAGATATATGCTTATGTGGATAAGCATCATCACATCTAATTCACATACCTTTCATAAACATGACTATTATCCAAGAAAAAAAATCAAAATATACTAAATACAAAATATGGAACAAATTAGAGTCATTGTATTAAGGAACCATATATAATGTGTCAATCACCACATTACAAAAACTGATTTTTTGTATGAAACTTAAGACCAGATGGCAATAACTATCATCTTCTCCCTTTTCAGTTTTCATATAAAAAATTCTAGTAATCGTAATAACAAATAAGTTAAACCTTTTTTCCCCTAATTCTACACATAATAATAAAAATTTTGTGTTATTACTAAAGGTTCAGATCAAGCTTAAAATGAAAAATGAGTCATTTAAAAATAATACCTTCATAGAGATTTTATTGCGTCGAAAAAATAAACTTTTTTCATGAGATTTTAAGATTATTAAACAAACATACTCATCTAAATAAAAAAGAGTCACTAAATATGATAGGATAATACCTTGACAGAGCTTCTTCGGTATTTTCTTTATAAAAATCACCATTATCACCCTATTGCCCGCACCTTGATCTAACGATGGCAATTGAAGTGATTACATGCACAGTAATCACATTCTCATTAATTTCCCAATATCGGCTACAGAAGTATATATCCCCCAGAAAAGTTACACTCAACGACTTGCCATAAGAATGATTACTGGAACGACTATATAATGCATGAACTTAAAAGTAAACAACATTTTTCATGAAATAACGTAAATATTAAAAATAACTCATGATCATAGACATAAGCCTAATAATACAATATTTAATCCATTTACAGCAAAAAGCGCGTATCTCAGCTATTAGAAAAAGGTTCTCTACTATGGCTTACTCTCTTCTCGCCACCGGTCAAATCTCCATTTTTCCTCATGTAATATTTTTTTAAAATTTTTCATGGTTCTGCAAAATCAAGAAATTATAAAAAGCATTTTCTTTTCCTTGATTAGTTCCTCTTCTCATTATGATATATAAAAAGAAAATACTTGAATGACACCATATACGCACCAAAGGATGTTTAAAGAAGATGCATAACCATATCCATGAATGGAAAGCCATCGTACTGTAAAAAAAAAATCAACACACAAACTAATAATTAGGTTAACTAAAGAGCAAAAAACTTTATATTGAGATACAAGTAAATGCCAGGGAAATGGCAGCACCAAATGAAATCTTCAATACTGGAAGTAATAGACAATTAAACTGGATAAATATGAATTTAAAGTAATGGACAATGGAAATTAATGAATATGAATATCTCCAAAAAAGTTTATCAAGTAATTACGGAGTATTAATTTTGGTAATACAAGAATCAACTTGCCTTTTCACCTAATTATGATGTTGTTTTAAGTCTGCAATTATTTTATTTTTTCTGATAAGTGTGGGCTTAGTCATACCTTTTCAATATAAAATCTAACATAAAAGTCAAAACTCCATCTCCGCACGTCGTATAAACGTCACCTTTCCAGTGACCCAATTCCCAAAAAAGAACTAACGGAAAACTCGCCGGCCAAAATGGAAACCAGAGCCGGAGTGAAGTACTCCAAAGTCCTAGCTTTGGTAGCGATTTTAGTATTCAATTTCGTCAGTGACTGACAATTAAAATGGATAAATATGAATTTGAAGTAATGGACAATGGAAATTAATGAATACGAAAGTAACCAAGTATAATGACATTAAATGGAGAAGGAGAAAGGAATGTGTGAATAGGAACTAATGGAGATTAATTCATAACAACTCACGAGAGAGAAAAGTAGAATTAAATGGACAAGGCACGACGTTTTAAAACCTGTACACACCTATTCCACATATCAAAATATTTCTTTTTTACTAATTAACTAACACAATTAAATACAAAATAAAGGCAAAAAATTGAGATTAAAGATAAATAGAGTTTAAGTGCAGAGGTGTCACATCGACATTAATACGTCCTTGTTTGACTCTTGGAATCCTAACGGTGCCATATAAATTAGAAGAGAGGGAGTATTTATTTTTATATAAAGTTACTTGCAAATATTTATTATGTAAATATTCCTATAATTACTTTATATATAACTTAATTAAGTAAATATATTTTACACCGTCATTATATAATCTATCATTTTCCATCCTTTTAACTTCTAAAACACACGTTAATTGTTAAAGAAGATTCCATTTCTGAAACTCTTCCCTATAAATACATACCCCACGCCATAACAGTCAGATCAGCAAGAAACTCTCATTATATGACATTTCATTCTCTCTAAGAGATTTTCTTATTCCAAAACAAATTAAAGAGTACGGCAAAAATGTCTTTAATGCCTCTTTTTAACGGTCGCAAAAGCTATGCACGCAGACAGAATCCTCCTCGTCAGCCAACAACAACAATTACGGATCAATCCCAAAAAAATCAGGCTGGACAAGGTCGTTACGATTCACCAACAAAAGTTACCTATCAAATCCAGACAAATCGAGGTGAGCATGATCTTTATTATCCACCGACAACAATTTTTACTCATCAATCCCAAAAAAATCAAGATCGACAAAATCTTTATGATCCAACAATAAAAATCACACATCAGCCCCAACCAAGTCGAGGTCAACAGGATCCTTACTATCCCTCGCATGAATTTTATCTTGAAAACCCTCGATCTCTCATAGCACCAGCACTATCATTCCCACATGAACCTCCATCACTAGCTCCAATTGAGTATAAAGCAACCCCAGAGGCACATGTTTTTAAAGTTAATTTGCATGGATACAAGAAAGAAGAAGTGAAGGTTGAAGTTGAAGATGACAGTGTCCTAAAGATTACTGGGGAGAAAAAGATAGTACAAAAAGGATATGACAATTGGCACCATTTCCAGAGAAGAATTGGGAAGTTTTCTACTACTTTTAATTTGCCTGTCGATGCTAGGGCTGATAAAGTGAAGTCAACAATGGAGAATGGAGTGCTTATTATCACTGTTCCTAAGATGGGAACCAAGAAAGCACACGTTAGAACAGTTCGAATATCCTGATATATATAATTATATTTCGTGTTAAAAAATGTTACTATTATTGAACCGTTGAATAGAGGCTATATCAGCATCTATTAATATAGTGATGTTAAATAAGGAGGAAAAAATATAAAGGAAAGTTGTAAGGTCTTTAGTAATTTCTAATGGATATGACGATGGATTGAGCATGCTTGTGTAATAGTAGCAGCTACTTAATAAATAAAAGGGTATTTCTTTCATAATTATTCGTCTGTATTTTGTCCAAAATTTAATTTGTTGCTTGGGTCGTTATCCCCACATTAAAAAGTCTGCTACGAGGAAATTGTTTCAAATATGATATAATCGCAACTCACTCCAAACTTCATATATAGAGCAAGACAATCATGCAAATGTTGAAAATGTACGTATGTCAAGAATTAGTACATGAGATTCTCTAGTGCAAATAGCAGCTCTGAGTTGGCGTTCTCCTTTTTGGTTTGTTTTGTTTCTCATATTTTCTTTTCCTTTTTAGTTACTTTATCTTCATTCTTCTTTTTGTCCCCTCCTTTATTTTTCTCTATTCATTTTTTAAAGATTAAAAAACAAAAAATAAGAATATTTTTTTTTCCTTTTGCAAATGAAAACAAAATTTATAAGTATAAAATATGACTCTGTTTTTATAATTTTTAAACTGATATGAAAATTATAATAGTATTAATTATACTTCACTCAGTATATTATATATATTACGTGGTATCATAAAAGACTAAGGAAATTTGTTGAAGGAATGAATCAATCTTTTATAATACTTTGTCAGTATATGTACTAAACAATGTGGGTATCATAGAGGAGTAGAGGACTGAGAAGTGTTTGTTATAGTGTTCAAGGAATGAACAATTCTCTATGATACCCTGTTAGTATATGATATATACCATGTGGCCGTATCTTAAAGGATCGAGTTGTGTTTTTCATGAAGGAATGAACCAATTTTTGCGATATACTTTGATATATACCATGGAGTTATCATAGAGGATTGAGTTGTGTTTTTCTTGAAGGAATGAACCAATCTCTGTGATACCATATTAGTATATGATATATACGATGTGAGTATCATAGACAAGTTAGTCTCTATTATATCTTGTTAGTATATGATATATCATGTGGGTCATTCATTCTTGATACCCTCTTAATATATGATATATACCATGGGGATATCATAAGAGATCGAGGAGTGTTTTTCTTGAAGGAATGAACCAGTCCTCTCTATGATACCCTGTCAGTATATGATATATACCATGGGGGTATCATAGATAACTGAGGAGTGTTTTTCTTGAAAAAATAAATAAGTCCTCTATGATATCCTGTCAGTATATAATATATACCATGAGGGTATCATAAAGGACCGAGGAACGTTTTTCTTGAAGGAATGAACCAGTCCTCTATGATACTCTGCCGGTATATGATATATACCATGGGGGTATCATAGAGAACTGAGGAGTGTTTTTCCTGAAAAAACAGACAAGTCCTCTATGATATCTTGTTAGTATATGATATATATCATGGGGATATCATAGAGGATCGAGAAGTGTTTTTCTTGAAGGAATGAACCAGTCCTCTATGATACCCTATCAGTATATGATATATACCAAGGGGGTATCATAGAAAACTCAAGAGTGTTTTTGTTGAAAAAATAAAAAGGTCCTCTATGATACCATGTGGGTATCACATAGGGCCGAGTAGTATATTTTGGATGAATCAATCAATGTTTTATGATACCCTATCAGTATATGATATATATATCATGTGGGCATCATAGAGGAATGAGTAGTCTTGGAATGAATTTTTCATCTATGATACTCTATTAGAATATATATCAGGTTGGTACCATTACAGATTGAGAGTTTTTCTAGAAGGAATGAACTGCCAGTCCTCTATGATACCATGTCAGTATATGATATACCATGTGGGTATCACATAGGGCTGAATAGTATTTTTTGAATAAGTCAATCAATCTTCTATGATACCCTATCAGTATATGATATATACCATGTGGGTATCATAGAGGATTGAGTTGTGTTTTTCTTACAGGGATAAATCAATCCTCCATGATACTCTGCCAGTATATGATATATATCAGGTTGGTATTATAGAGGACTGAGTGTTTTTCAAGGAATGAACTGCCATTCCTATATGATATATAAAATGTGGGTATCATAATATACTGCAACGGTATACTTCAACTGCTACTGATTTGATATACTATATGCTAGAATAAATTATTTTTTGAGATATACAAAACAATAAAGATAAAAAAATTTAAAAAAATATCAATTATCCTTTTTATCAATATAAAAATATAAATAAAAAAATAAAAAGTAAAGGAGCCAAAAGACGTGTAGAATTAGATTATGAAAAAAAAAATATATGAAAAACTTAAACGAAAATCACCATAAATAAATAATTAAAAAATAGCAAAAAAGGTGAATGAAATTAGATTATGGAGATAAAAAGAAAAAAAGGAATAAATGAAATTAAAAAAGGAACAAGAAATAAAGAACTAAAAAAAAATATGAAAAGAAAGGAACTATAATTAATTATGGAAGTAGATTATGGTGAAAAAGAAAATGAAAAGTACTTAGTATGATTAGGAAAAAAATAAATGAACAAAAAAAGAGAAAGTAGAAAACAAATGAAAAAAGAAAAGAAGAAAATAAAGAAAAGAAGATAAAAAGTAAAGAAATAAAAAAGAGATGATTACACACAAAAGCCAAAATAGGTAAAAAGGATAAATAATTTTGGGAATATGAAAGTAAAAGGGGCATGAAAAGGTAATTATTTTACATATAATGAGCATTGGTGTTCTTTCCCCTAGAAAATTCTACGTAATAAGAAGACTTGATTAGGGGTGGGCGTTCGGTTCTTCGGTTCGGTTTTATCAAACTTCGATTTGGCTATTTCGGTTTCGATTTTTTGAAGGTGGACACCGAACACCGAACCAAACTAGTTCGGCTCTTCGGTTTCGGATTTTTGAAGTTTGGTTCGGTTCGGTTTTGGTTTTTTCAATTCGTTTTTTTTTATATATGATATTAGAAGCGATTCCATTTACACTAATTCATATTCTCAAAAGCAACAAAATATAAACTAACAAATTAAAATCAAAATTAAACAAACAGGATACACAAGAACAGAAAACCATAACCATAATATAGGATTACTAAGTGTTATATACATACAGTAAGAATAATTAAGAAAACACATAAAGGACATACATTAATCCTAAAGACATATCTTAGTCACCTTTCTTTATTAAGGATATTTGATTTTCTCAACTGAACTGGAAAATTAGGGATACAAAAGCAAAAGAAAGCTTATTAAAATTGGATTTTTTTTGGGCTTAAACTTAATGGGTCTGGACTATTTTAATTTTTTTGGGTAATGTATAAATTTCGGTTCTTCGGTTCGGTTTCATCAAAGTTCGGTTTGGCTATTTCGGTTTCGGTTTTTTGAAGGTGAACATCAAACACCGAACCACACTAGTTCGGTTCGGTTCTTTCGGTTTCAGTTCGGTTCGGTCTTGTTTTTCGGTTTTTGGTATTTATGTCCAGCCCTAGACTTGATAGAATCTAAAATACTACACTTGGGATCTATATTTGCAAATTAAGCATCTTTCGGTCACCTTTAATACTATATTACAAATATTTCCTAATGTCCAGAGGATTCAACAATAAAATTTATATATATAAAATAATATTTTAATCCTATTTGTTTATAATATAATTTTCTGATGAAGGCAATTCAATTCTCTTCTATCCATGTATCTCCGCCCCTAAGGCTTGTATTAAATTAATTGAGCACTATATCTGTTCCAAAACGGAAAAGGCCTAAATATACTCCTGTACTATTGAAAAAGGGCCAAATATACCCGTCGTTATACTATTAGTCCAAATATACTCCTGTTGTTATATTATTAGTTCAAATATACCCCTCCTTTGTTAAAGTTGTCCACCTTGGATATCCTATCCTACGTGGCACTGACATTTGATGAGGTGGATGTTACGTGACATTGCCACCTCACCCCTAACCCATTTTACTCCTCCCTTCTTCCACCACTAAAATTTCCACCCCTCCACCACCATTGCCACCATTACCGCCATATTATCCTTCAATCCCACCTCGAATCCCAATTAAACAGAAGTTGTCGTCTAGTCAAAATTGTCAAGAGCTCACACTTATTCCCAGTATATGTCACGACCCGGCTACGAGCCATGATGGGTATCCGGGGCTAACCACCGGACACCACTCATTCCGTTACTTATCTGCTCTCATTCACAATATATGCTCATAATCATAGAAATTATTATCATTTGATACATATTCACTTTTATAAACATAAGCCCTTCGGCTATCAAAATAATATATACATGCATATACATGAAGACTGTGAGACCATACTACCCACACTGCGTATCTACGAGCCTCTACTAGAGTACTAGACATATGGACGAGACGGGACCCGCCGTGCCCAAAATATATACACATATATACCAAAAGAATAATCAATGGCACCTCCGAAAATGGAGTGCTCTCAATCGCTACTAGCTCCTACGAGTCCGGATCACCTCCCGCTTACTACGTGGGCATGAACACGCGTCCCGAAAACGGACGTCAGTACGAATATTGTACTGAATATGTAAGGCATGAATGATATGAACATAATAGAGAAATCATAAGACATAAGATGAGGACATAACCTTCGAATGGATACTTCTTGTACATATATCGTATGTAGCATATCATATGAATCACCTTAGCGTATACATCATTATATCATACATACATCATCATACCATTCATACCTCATCATCGTTAACCCGCGTCCGGTAACCCTCATATGCAGCCCACTAGTGGTGTCATGCCCGGCTCTCTAGGCTCGGTGTAAACATAGCAACCCGTTTTAGCGGTGACATGCCTGGCCATCTAGGCGCGGTGTAATCATATGCAGCCCCCTGTAGCGGTGACATGCCCGGCCATATAGGCACGGTGGAATCGTATCGTCATATATACCATATGCTTATCATTATTATTCATCTCATAGGCATATCATAATTTAACATCATTATACATTTATTATCAAAACATGCATTAGAACTCGAGGGCAATTATAGCTGTGTCGGGGTGACATAAGATCGTGAACCCCTGATTACGTTATGAAGTAATCATAAGCGTCATCTCTCACCTTGGTAGGACTAACATTTTAAGGTGAGTGCACATAAGGAAAACATCAATAGATTATAAGTAGCATCGTATCATGGGCTATAGCTTCTTAGACTTAACTTATCATCATCATTATCGTACTCATCGTGCATCTCTTGTCTCATATAGCTACTCATGAACAAGGACTCGTAGTTTTCTTGAAGATGGGAAATTCATAAAGAAAAAGGATTTTCATGCCATAAGATTCATGCCTTAGAAAGAAAGGACTAGCCTCACATACCTTTGTGTTTAACTATTCTATTGCTTGCTCGTTCTCCTTTAGTGCACTCGTTTATACCTTCAAGGGAATTCGTATCGACATTAGCTAAACAACCATAAGAACGTACTTACTAAAGCTACAGAAAATTGGGCAGCATTTCCTTTGTTTATACTACTTCCTCCATATCCCATATCAACTCCCAACATTCATAACATCAATCATAATATCATAAACAACAAGCATCATCCAATTGCATTGCCCACATTTCACAATTTCACTTCAAATTCTCCATAATCATGACCAAAGTTCACTGTCGCGTTCTTTCACATATAATACTTATTCCATGTTCTAAATATCATTTGTAATCTACTTAAAATCATAATATATCCATATTCATGATTCATTCCAACTACTACTCAACAATAGCACTATTCACACATTTATGACTCATTTTCTATACTCTTCTACAATCCAAGTGTTTCAACCTATCAATACTTCAAACAATATGGAAATATCATGAAACTCACCTTAGATGATGGAGGAATAAGCCTTGAATGGTAATACACCTCTTGCACCAAAACCCTATTTCACCTTTCTTGGGATTTCTTGACTTGGATGACTTTAATGGTTTCACACTCTTGATTCTTGTTGGTTTGATGAAGTTGATCATCAATTTTCTTTGTGTTCTTATGGATGAAGTGTATGGAATGTTCTAGAGGTTTCTTGAGTTGTGGAGATGAAAGATGAAATGAAAATGAAATGAAGGAGAGGTCCCTTATATTAATCCCAAACCTGTCCCGACCAAGATCTACGGACCAACATACGGTCCGTATGTTTCTACGAGCCGTATGTCGGCGGTAGATGCGGTCCGATGAAGCATGCCATGCGGTCCGAGATCTACGGTCCCTAGATTTTATACGGCCAGTATGTCTGGCCGTATGTTGCCCAGCTTTCCGAGACTTGTTCTCGTCGACTCGTTTAATCTCCGATCCTTATGGAACCTTCTTAACACTTGTCTAACACCTCAATACCAATATAAGGGACGTTATAACTCTTCCTCAAAGCATCATTAAAACATCATTAACTCGATACTCGTAAATCATGTCTGACGCACGACATATGACTTGCTTTCCTTAACAACTTCCTCTCCTTATCTTGAATGTCTTTGAAAATCTTAATTAGGACCCTCAAATGCTATTTCTTGCTTATCAAAACGTCGTATACATTATACCCTTCGATGGCCTATTCACTGTACGCTAACGGGGAATTTTCCAAGGTGTAACAGTATAGCTACGTATATACGTACAATATAATAATTCAACCAATTCTAACAAAACCTTAAACCAAGATAAGAAAATAAAGAAAAATAAAAAGAATGAAATTAATGGCTTTAATTTCTACCACCAAAACCAGATTCACCTACCACAAAATGATAGTCCAAACTTACTGAGTCGCATTATAAGTACCGTCAAAAGTTATTGCTTGACTATGAGCCTGTTTGGATTGGCCTATAAGTTCTTTGAAAACAGCTTATAAGTTGTTTTCAGTTTTTTTGAGTGTTTGGTTGGCCAGCTTAAAAGTCATTTTGTGCTTAAAATAAGTCCAAAAAAATAATTGGGCCCATTTGGCTTAACTTATCTAAAGCAGCTTACAAGTTGTAGCAAAAAAAAAAATAAGGTAGGCTACCCCAACTTTTTTTTTTTTTGGGCTTATAAGTTGTTTTCAGCTTATAAGCTGTTTTTTTTTAAGCCCATCCAAACAGGCTCTATGTATAGCGCATTCTTGTTCAATGTTGTAGTTCACTACTAAGCTTACTGAGAATTGTATCCAGCTAAGTGAAAATTTTGACTGGATGACAACTTCTGTTTAATTTGGATTGGAGGTGGGATTGAAGGATAATATGGCGGTAATGGTGACAATGGTGGTGGAGGGGAGGAAATTTAAGTGGAAATTTTAGTTGTGGAAGAAGGGAGGAGTAAATGGGTTGGGGTGATGAGGTGGCAATGCCACGTGGCATCCACCTTATCAAATGTCGTCTTGCCACGTAGGAATGATGTCCAAGGTGGTCAACTTTAACGGAGGAAGGGTATATTTGAACCAATATTATAATAGTAGGGGTATATTTGGACCCAAAGTATAAGAAAGGATATATTTAACCCTTTTTCAATATTACAGGAGTATATTTAGCCCTTTTCCGATTCTAAAATAGTAACATGAATAAAGTATATTCTTACCCTCTTTAGGTTGTTGTCAGAGTTCGATATTTATTTGATTCTCATAATCTAAATTCTAAGCTCTATCTTTCATGATATTATTTAAAAAGACTAAGGGATCAATTCCTTCTACATTATGATTAGTAGAAAACCAAACACTCATTTTCTCTCAACACGGAGCTCTTGGCATCTTGAATCGTAATAATTAGGTTTCCTCACTTTATTCCTACTCTTGGTAAATTTTAACTTTTAGTCAATGTTGGGTAGGAGTAAAGCTATGTCCTCTACTTTTTCATTAAAATGGATTCGAATTTAATGTAGTTTATAGATCTTAAAAGATAAAACTTTTTTTTTTTTTTTTTCACAATGGTTAGAAAATCATTTTTATGATATTCCATCTGTTTCAGTTTACAATACAACAACAAACATACCCAGTATAATTCAACAAGTGGAAGTTTCAATTTACAATATGCGGTAATATTATTATTTGAGGAGTCAAAGATGTTTTTCTTCGGACATGTTGTTTTTAATAAAATATTCAACTATTATAGATATTATGATTTATAATATATTTTTTATGTAGTTTTCAAGAGAATAAGTCAGGAAAAAGACAATAAGTCCTTTCATTGTGATTGTGATTATGATTATGATTTTTGGATTCTTACAAACTGATGCAGAGTAATATTCGTGTTTATCATCCCCTATTAAAACATTATCGGGTGAATTAAAGTTAAAAAAAAATTAAAAAAATCTATTATTCGGGTTTTTAAAAGCTTGAAACCTCACAAATAAATTTTGTGGTTTGTTAAATTTTTTGACATATTGATGATTAGGGTTAGTTCGGAATGTCAATTTGAAGTTGTGGTTAAAATCTGAAGTTATTAGATGAAGAATTGACTCATTTCGGATGGAGTTTCGCGGTTGAAGTTTGTAGGAGTCGAAATCTAGTTTTTGTATAAGTTTGTATAATAGTGTGTATAAACACCTCTTATACACTTTTATACAAGGATTGATACATTATCTACGTAAGTGTAAAATATTGTATTATGTTGTATACCGGGGTATAAACACTGTTGTGGAAAAAAGAAGAAGCTATGAAGGTGTAAACTGAAAATATAGGTACGTGGGTGCAATGTTTATTTTTGAAAACATTCCCAATTCTTAATTGTTGATTTTAAGAATTTTTTTTTTTTTTACTTAGAAAATATTAAAGTTATAGTAAAAAAAGAAAAAAAATTGTACCAGATCTTTATTAAAAATAGAAAGAAAGGAACAAAGATTGCCTACTTTTCAATAGTAAAATTATTTTAGAACTTTAACTGCTCAAATCTTCATATGAGTAAATTTTTTTTTTTTAATTTCCTAGGTAATGTTACAAACAAATGGCTAACATCTTATTAGTTTGAATTAACCCTTACCCAATATAAATAATAATATTACTAAAGCTAAAAGTTTTATGTTGTAACTCTCTCACATTTTGGTAGTTCTTAAGAACTTTAAGGGCTCGTTTGGTTAGAAAACAAATTATCCTTGGATAACTAATCCCGGGATTAGTTATCCTCCTGGGATTGTTATTCCACCCTCAATGTGGGATTAAAAAAACACTATAATCCTGGGATAACTAATTTTGGAATTAGTTATCCCCAATTTTAATTGTTGACACCTAGTTTTTGATCTCCTGTAAATTATTTTAATCACTCAGAGTCCTTGGATAATAAATAAAATGAGCTTTGCACCTTACAAAGTTTAAATAATTTTTATATAAATTTTTCGAGGCAATATTTTACTCCTTTAAATTGGTAAAAAGGTTTTTATGACATCACAAACTATTTAGAAATTAATTGGTACCTTTACAACATTTATGAGATGATTGTTAGATTTAATCAAAGAAAAAGGCATTTTTTTAAAAATAAATAAATAAATAATAATCATTTATTTAACTATTCAAAATTGTCAAAACATCAAAATTAGCAAATATTTATTCCCTTCAATTCAAGGAGTTTGAGTAATTAAAATAATTAACCATTTCACCCTTAATCTCTAATTTTGTATAATTTGTCAAAATTATTTGTAATTGCCTATAAATATTTTAATTAGGCTAATTAATCAACTTGATGGTCATTATTGCAAATTGACTTTTAATTATTTAATGATTTTTTGTTATGGCCACAATTAAATTAACTAATTCACGGTTTAAGGAAATTGGGGTCATTTTTATAAATTTAGCCTCTTAATAGTCCTGATTAAATAACCAAATTCATTGGCTCAAATTAATTAAGGGCATTAGTGTAATTTAATTTTAAAATTGGCTAATTAGGCCAAATATGGCTATAATTGAAATAATTAGCTAGGTTAAAATCAAGTAAGGCCGTATTCGCAAAAGTAAGCCCATTTGCACATTTAATCATTTTTTAAATTAATTAGTAGGTTAATTACGTCCCAAATTCGTTATAATTAAAATATTATGGTCAATAGTCATCATGTAATTTTTACCCATTTTTTGTTTTGCCCATTTCTTGCCCATTATATACCTATATACACTAAATATATGTATATATACTTAATTAATATACAGGCTCCCCATCCCTTTCCTTTCATTTTGGACTAGGTCCAGCCCAACAGATTAGACCGACCCGGCCCAAACAGTCTGCATCAAACATAAGGGGGTATACCCCCTTTCATTTTATTTAATCCTCGCTGGATTGCCAAAAATGGCATCAACACAGAGTGCACAGAAATGTATCAGCTTTAGCACGTCTATATTGGTGCAACTACGAAGTTTTTTCGTCTCTCTTCCAAATCCTACCCAAACAACACCTACGAGGTAAAATGCACTCTTGTTTTCACTTTTCTTGGTCAAAGCTTATAGATTATGACGTTGATGTTGCTATCTTTGAATTTTTTTCAAGCTTAATTTCTATTGGTCCATAGTTGTTGGCTCGGATCAACACAAAACAAGATAGATCTGACCATATACACTCGTTTTTGTAGAAATCTAGCCGTTAATTTCATAGTAACACATTTTGCATACTAAAAATTTGCTTCGTACCACATTGACATTTCAAGTCTTTGAATGAATTTTGAGGTTCTATAAATAGAACCCCAACCCTCGAGAAAAATGAGAGGAGAAAAAGTGGGGACAAGCAAAAAAGCTGGAATTTTAAGTCTCAACTTGAAATTCAAGCTCAATAGTACTATATGACTGTTTGAAGATTGATTTAGGCTATGTGACTTGTTAATGCCATGAGCCCAGATTTCTCTTTTAGATGCCACTTGAACTTTGCTTGATTATTTGTTCCTTAATGTGATGACTCTTAACCATGAAACTGAAGATTAATGACTTAAGGGGCCTCCCATGACATTGCTTAATCTTGTTTGAACTTCTGAATCATTGGTTCTTGACCATAAGACCCTAATGGTTTAGTTTAAATAGAACTATGATGTCTCATTTAAGAAGAGTTAAGAGTTTTTATTAGTTCCTGGGACCAAATCATGATACCATGAAGTCTTTAGTTTGTTTTTCTTTTCTTTTTTTTTTTTTTTCTGATTCAAATATGTTCACTTGTGTCTTATCAATTACATAGATTTTAATCAATATCAGTAGAGTATTATACATCAAGCTAGGTAGGTCTTAATGAGATGAAGCATGCCTAAACAAGTCCAGAAACATGGTTAAGATACTAGAAAAGACCTAGGTAGGTTCAATTGTATTTAAATGAGTCTGACTTTGGTCTGAAGGGGATTTTGAAACCCATTTGAGTTTTTCTGGGATATTTAAAATCGGGCGGATCCGGGATTTGGAGGTTTGCCAAGATTTGATCAACTTTCGCTTTCGGATGTTATTCGTCTTATACCGTTTACATAAACAAATCGAACGAACGGAGAAATAGGAGTAATAGAGCCCGTTTGGATGTGCTTATTGCTTTTGACTTATAAGCCAAAAGCTATAAGTTAATTACTTATGGGGCTTATTTTTTGGCTTAAAAACAAGTTCTTAAAATCACTTTTATTTTATTTTAGTCAAACACTAAAAAAGTAGTTAAAAGCTATTTTGGCTTAAAAACACCTAAAATAATCCAATCCAAACAGGCTCTAATTATGACAACACGGTGCAAATCATAAAACTTGCAAAAAGGACTTTTGGAAGAAGAAGCTTATGTTATTCTAAATTTTAACTTTATGAACTTAATCAAATAAATAAAGACAAGAAAATAGTCAAAAAATAAATAATCCAGAGATTAACAAATAAATGAAGCTAGTCAACAATAATTAATGAATTAGATAAAGCAGGTCAAAAGGAAATAGGGAAAAAGAAGGAAAAGCATATATTCACATGTGCAAAACAAAAACAGCTAGAAATTATGCGGCTAGACGGATTTGAACCCTCGCCACTAGGGAGACACCTTCTACTCAATGCCACTGGCACTATAGCTACTTTTGTTTTTCAGGGTGGCAAGTATGCTATTATACGATTTCTTATATATATACTCCTACATACATAGGCTTTCGACCAAAGCTTGCGGGTGGCGTGGCATCCCCACGAACCTTAATAGATCCGCCCCTGTCTGAAATAGTATAGGGAAGGTCTAAGTATAATATGAGAAGTATATATTAGATACAAAAGATGAAACCAACAGAGATTTCAATTGAGCTAAGTGAGTTTAAAACATGAAGATAGATTAATTTTTATCTTAAATTAACTGAGGATAATATAAGAGAATGACTATTTGCTAAGTGTCTATGTGTAAAGAGATAATGCACACTCCCTGGGAAAGAGTAAGTAAACTCTAAAAGGTTTTGTCTAGTTATTAAAGTTGTAGGTGTGGTATTTGTTCTTGTCATGTTCTGATGTGTGAGAATCATGTTTAGAATGAAAAATGGGAGTTCAGTTAGGTCTTAAAACCTGCTAGCACTACATAGATATCAATAAGGTCCCACTCAGATTGACCACGTAATTATGCAGGAAATACTCTAATTTCAAAGATAAGATATGTTCTGTTTTGTGAGTACAGAATCCTACTTTTCTGCATTTTCCTTAATCTAGATAGCCAAATGCATTTAGGATTTGTATCTGGTAATTGGTATTTGGCATTTATCTTGGCTATGGTGAAATAAAAATAAAACTAAGCGCATAACTCTGTTCTTATGTAATTTTCCTAACTTGGGCAATCAAATGTGTTCAGAATTGCCTTAACTCTGAGAGATGATAGTGGTTTTGTCTGAGTTATAATAAGGTAAGGAGGAAAAAAAAAAGAGGGACAAAGTGATAAGCCTGTACTCAACCTGCCTAAAAACTTTTATCAACCAGATGTTTGTGCATTTGTGTATGATCCTAGCTTAAAATCTAGAAAAGAAAATATCATGGCTAAGGTAGAAGTGATAGGCATTTTTACCGTTAGATTTAAACTGTTACCTTTAGACCTCATTATGCACTGTCCTATAACTAGAATTGGGGAGGGAAGGATGCACTATATTTGTCAAGGCTTTCTATGAATGCTAAGTTGGAATTGGTCTAATGCTGTTGTTTAAGGATGTTGTAAGTGCTCTTAAAGCAGTTTGTGAACCTCTTGGCATGGAATGGTCTTTTAAAAGACACCTGAAAGAGAGGATGGGGAAGAGTCAAGCTCAGCTTGATTCAAAGTACCGTCCCTCCACATAAAGCATAGGCTTCATCTCATCTAAACTAATTGATAAAATTCTGCATCTCTTACTTGATACATGTACTGCTTTTCTGTTGGCATTCCTACATCATTCTAGCTACCTAAATCTCTTAACTTGATCTTCAATATGTCATCCTATCCATTTGAGCTATGAAAGACTAAGTATTGTCCTGTGTGCTGAGAGAGAAGTGCTTGAATCTTCTTCATGAATATGATTGCAAATTGCTCAATTCCCTAAATTCTTGTGAAGTCATATTGTGTACTGATGTTGACAAATTGGTATGTGTCTGACCTGGTTCTAGGTGAAGACCATAAGAGTCATTGATTGAATTGAATTATAAGGGCTGGGTAGGGGTGAATCCTGTCTGATAGATGTTTACTTAAACTAAGTACCCCCTGACCTTAGTCTAGAACAGATTTTTGCTAAAAATACATGGTTTAACTAAAGTAGTTTACTGGGCCATAGACTTTAGGGATGGTACTTAGAGACTGGATACACACAAAGCATGTACATGTTAGTGAAAGGGTAGAGTTCTATACATATATTATACACTTGATATACACATCATATGTGTATATCATAGTGTACCATGTGTATATAAAAGAACAAGTTAGTCATATATAGGGTGTATATGAATAAAAAAAGGGGATAGAAACCTCACTTTCAAATGAACTTTCCTTTAGAAGGCAGTTGGGGCCTAGCCCAATTCAGGTTTTAATTAAAAGTGGGCCAGATTTCATTAAACCCCAAAGGTAAAGGAAAAAGAGGATGATTTTTGTTTGGATCATTTATTGATTAAGTGTTTTGGAGTTGGGTGTTATTTTTATATATCATCATATTGTGGTATCTGTTTTAGTCCCTTTACTAGGACCTTGATTCATTTTCAGTGTTTGTTTGTAATTAAATTATTTCTACACATTGTGATACTAATACATGATTATGGGATTTGATTTATTCTAGGGCACCACTGGTTTAGGGAGTTGAGGGGATTTGGGGGACGATGTGTCTTAGCCATTTCCTGATGTCCAGCCGTGCCTGGGGTTCATGAAAACCCTTGGAACTTGTGCGGCGTTGGGAATAAGGATGGTCACAATTTTTCCCCTTGCGTTGGATAAATCTCGATCAGTGAAGCCAATAGCATACAATCGAGTACCTTAATCATGTAACTTGTAAAAATTTGATATATATATATGTGTGTGTGCGCGCGCGCGCATGTGATAGGTTCAGTAAATAAAAACTAACCGAGTCTCTTTTCTTTTCTTCCTCTTCACTGCATGGCCACTTGGGCCGGAAAATTTTTCCAAAGATTTATTGAGTTCGAGAAAAGAAAGGGAAGCTAAAAAGAAAGGGAAGCTAATATATATTGAAGGCCCAGCCATGGGTCAAAATGACACGAACGCTGAACCATTGGTGAGAACAGTTAACTAGGGGTTTGGTACACCCCTAGTCTATCCCTCCTATGTTATTTATGTTATTCCAGTTTCATTTTAAAAAAAATGTTGTATTGTATTTGTATTTGTAAAAATCTCACCTTATTATTGGAACCGGTTATGGGTTGAACTAGACATCTTAGGCAAACAGTACATATGCCGTTTAGTTGACTCTAGATCCTTAAACAATTTTCAAAACCTGGATTATGCGTACTGATTTTTTTTTACGTTTTCAACAAAGTTAAATAGTAATGGGACTAAGAGATTTTTTAAGGTCAAAATGGCATGATATTTGACTCAAAATAAAAGAGGAAGCAATTAGAACAATCTCTTTCAAAGTGAACACATTTTTTTGGGTTTGAATTGGCAAAAAAATAAAGTATTCTGGGCCAAAGCCCACATGACTTCTCTTTTGGAAGCAGACGGTCAATGAAAAATGGATAAAACTCAAACTGGATTTTTCAAAAATGAGGAAAATGGATCTGGGCGTTGCCCAGAAAAAATTGCAAACTCCTTTTATAAATAAAAATCATTTTTGCTCTAAAGCCTAATTCATTTTCAAAAGAACGAATTCAACATATCTAATTCATAAAAACCCTTTATAAATTGAAAAATTGATCAAAATATACATGTAATTGTAAAGGTTTTAAGCAAGACATTCTAAACGTATTATAAGTTGACCCGAGCCAAGTTTGATTTAAGCATGAATGGAATCGTATTTGCTTGTTATTAAAAAAAAAAAAAAGCATAACAATTTTTATACTCTTTTATAAATAACATATATTCTCCTTATATATAAAAGGAAATTATTTATCCGGATAGTATAAGTCCAAACTTAAATACCCTATATGTAAAAGGGGTATATTTAATTATTTTCAAAATGATATGCAAATGAAAGATGTTATAAATGCGGGAATAAATACCAAATAATAGTTTATGCAAATACTCATACATGGGAATTCGAAGGTGAACCGTATAGTACGGATCCTTAATATACTAGGGTGCTTAATACTTTGAACTTTGGATTACGAAGGATTTTTTATTGTATATGAATAAATCTTTCGAAATTGATTTTTCTAATTTCCTAAAAATTAGGTGGCGCTTCTTTTAAAACAAAGTCTGAAAGAGCACTAACGAGTTTGAAGTAACTTTCCAAGCGTTAATCCCGCCCGTGAAATGCAAATCGTTACATTTTTTTTAACCAAACGTGGGATAAAGTACGCATTAAATTTTTATTCTAGAACTATTTTTGCTTATCCATCATACCAAACGAGCTCTAAGCGTTTTTCACTTGCCACTATAAAGTGATGATGTCATGGAAAGGTCATAGTGACCCCACAAAGCACACTCATATATACTATTTGATTTATTTTATGTGGAAATGTTATTAAACTTATTTCAAATTATAATTTTTCCTTAAGCACGTAAAGAATTATTTTGCTATTCAATTTCTATTTCAATATAGGATTAATTATTATTTAAAAATTATCCTTGTAATATTATTTATTATTTATTGATGTTAGTTTCTATTATCATTTGTTATTTTAAATTTTTATTCGATCGATTAAACTTAAAGTTTATTTTTAAAGTATTTTCTCTTATAAATTTATTTTGTGCATCTTTGGCAAACATAAGTAATTAACAAAGATTTTACTTAAGACAGGATTAAGTTTAAAATGAAAAGAATAAACGGAAATAACTTATATAATTGTTAAATACTTTAAATTGGTAT
The DNA here is from genome assembly GCF_029784015.1 of Lycium ferocissimum. Lineage (NCBI taxonomy): Eukaryota > Viridiplantae > Streptophyta > Magnoliopsida > Solanales > Solanaceae > Lycium > Lycium ferocissimum. Next base: position 12,565,916 of record NC_081344.1, on the reverse strand, counting down.
TACTAACGTAACTATAGTCCTTCCATCGAAATCGAAAAATGAATTACCGGGTACGGTAGTTAATTAATCTGATTTTATGTGCGCACATTTTTAAAATAAAATTTATCTAATATATATAAAGGGACTATAAAACGTTACTTTTATAGATGTTCTAAAAATGTTCGAAAAAACTATAGTTAAAGAAAATTATAATTTGATTTCTAAACAGTAATAAGACTTAACAATTGCAAAATTTGTTAAGTATTATTACTATATCAAGCATCATACGTGACAAGTTTAAAATCATAAGATTCAAATAACATTTTTAGTACATTACACACATTTAATTTAGGATCATAATTAGATTCAAAAGTATCTTTTTGTTCATTAAACTGTGTGTCAATCAAACTAAGAAACTTAAATTGGGACAAAAAGATTATATAGTCAAATGGTCATACTCCATTTAGTAGCGGAAAGAAAAACGAGGCTAGTTGCACATTTTTTACGCACATAAAAAGTACTCCCTCCTGCTCAAAAAGAGTGTCCACTTAACCTTTACCTTTTGATTCAAAAAGAGTGTCTACTTACCAAAGCAAGAAAGAATTAACCTTATTTTTTTAGATTTGCTAATTAAGTATTAAGTTACCAAATCTCAATATTTATTTAATTAGGGGTGATTTAGTCAAATTAATTATTTTTGCCTAGGAATTAGTATTTTCTTAATGGTGTGAAAATGGTTAAGTGGACACTCTTTTTTATCCCGGAGGGTTGTCTGGGATAAATGATTTTTTTTTTTTGGAAGAAATGGTTTTATAGCCCTTTACAATTTATTTATTTATAAGTTTTATGACCCTTTAACAAAAGGTCTTCATTGTTTTACATATAAGAGAACCAAGAAAAAGTCACACATAAAAAATTTGAAAAGACCACTTTCTTCTATTCAAATTGTAGGTAGGAGGGCTTGAGATCTCATTTATTTCTTTGCTTGGGTGGTGATCTCATTTACTATTCCATGGACAAATAAAAGTAATTGGCACGTTACACCGTACAACAACTTAGGTTGGTAGCTTCCTTAATTACATGTATTCTCCATTTGCATATATGAGAATAAAGGTGGTTCATGCATATACATCAATGAGAAGTGTGCGAATATCAGAAAAAGATTAGCTAGCTAGACGTCACAAATCCAAAGAATTTGTTCTGTTTCATTTGTACCCTTAATAGTGAATTGTACTTTGTATACATGTACATATAAAATAACAGTGTAACATTTTTTTATATTATAACATATTACTCACCATATTTACATAATTACTAATTATTGATGTTTAACATATAAAAATTTATAGGTAATTACTTTATAAATAACTCGATTAAGTAATAACTTTAACGTTGCCAAGTCGTTACTACTAATAAAATAGGATTTAGCAACAGACAAATTTTGTAACTAAACAATAAAATTTGTTGCTAAAGCTAGCAACAATATTATCAAAAAGTTCTGTTAGCTACGAGCAATTTAGCTACAGATTAGGGATGAAGTTCATCTAATTCCTTTTTTTTTTTTTTTTTTTTTTTTTTTTTTGTAGTGAGTTGATATTTTCAATCTTTTTAACATCTCAAATACATGTCTATAGAAGATTCCATTTATGAAACTCTCCCCTATAAATACATACCCATAACAAAACACTCTGATCGCAAGCAACTCCTTGTGTGACATTTTATTTTCTTCCTAAAACATTTATTTAATTATTCCCTTTTTTCAAAAACAGACAACAAAAATGTCTGTAATAGCTCTATTTAACGGTCGCAAAATCCATGCACGCCACGTACAAAATCCTCATTAGCCTCCACCACCACCACCAGCAACAACAATTACGCATCAATTCCAAACAAATCAGGATCAACATGATCCTCATATTTTACCAACAACCAAAAATACCCTCCAATCTAAAACAAATCGGGGTCGACAGGATCCTTATGATCCCTCTTGAGAATTTTATCTTCAAAACCCTCATTCTCTCATAGCACCAGCACTATCATTTGCCCAAGAACCCCAATCTCAAGCACAAGTTGAGTATAAAGAAACCCCAGAGGCACATGTTTTTAGAGCTAATTTGCATGGATACAAGAAAGAAGAAGTGAAGGTACAAGTGGAAAATGACAAAGTCCTAAAGATTACTGGGGAGAAGAAATTAGTACAAAAGAGTATGATGATTGGCACCATTTTCAGAGAAAAAATGGGAACTGTTTTGCTGCTTTTAACTTGCCTGAGGATGCTAGGGCTGATAAGGTGAAATCATTGTTGTGAAAAATTGAGTTTAATATCTCAAAAAGAAGATTTTAATCCATTATTTTGTTATATATTAATGAGTCATTATTTTATCATATTAATGTGTTTTATCAAATTGAATATGGCCATTGAATGACTACTATTGGCCGTTTCCTTTCCTTAGTTTGGCAAATGGTATTTGACCATTGTCATAAATCTTTACTCCTATTTATTATTATAATATTATATTAATATAGCCTTAATGGCTAATGAATACAATTCAGCCATGAATGGTCTTTGACCGTTGGAGTTATTAGTCTTGGTTGGTTTTATATAATCTCTTCTTGTTTCAAGAAGATATATAATTTTTTTAGGATAACACTTTATTATATATTTTGTTCAGTTTGTATAAGAGAAATCTTTAGTTTTGTTAGAAATTGTTGAATAGAGGATACATCCGGGTGAAATATCAAGGTGAGTGCCATTGGCATGCCTAAGAAGCTACGAAAAAAATTGTTCGTGATCAAGTATCAAGCTTGTCTTTAGTGAAGAAGTCAGTTACAAGTGTTGGAGACGATGGATTTAGTATTTGCTTAAGATTTAATAGATATTTCATACTATGTTCTTATGGAAAATTAAAAGAAAATAACTTAGGTAAGTTTTTTTCATATAGTATAATGGAAAATATATGATCTAAAAGTAAAGTATAATGATTTTGATTGATTAATTTATACTTTTATTTGAGACTTTTAAGTTGTGCTTGGATTAGTTTTAGTGATTATCTTCTAAGATTTAATATTGATAATTATTTATATATAATGAGTTTATTTATTTTTAGTGAACATTTTTATATTGGATAATGATATAAATTTTTTTTTGTCTTAGTCATTTGGGTCAACAAAATGTTGAATACAATGAATTGGTTTTGGGTTTGTGATGAATGTTATATTATTTTGACCTTAAATAATGTCCAACTTGGATAATCTATATTTGAGGTGGTAAGAGTGCAAAGATATGTATAATAACATGCATCTATATGTTGTGATAATTTTTTGTTGGCTTGAAATTGATGCTTATCTTCATAGATTAATTTGGACCTATCTTTGAGTCATGTTTGTAAATGTGTTCTTTGCAAATTGAAGAGATTTGATAAATTTAATTTAGGCTTTAAAATTTCTTCTGAAGAAATGGAATTATGACAAATTTCTTTTCCTACAAATGTGAGATATTTATGTGAAAATTTTACTTTGGTTAAAGAAGGTTTTGATAGTATTTTGTGTGTGCTATGTCATCATGTTCATCAATGTAGAGAACTTCATGATAACCTAATTAAAAACTATTTTGGTTGCATGATATATATTATTTCTCCATCCGTGATAACATATTGGGTGTTAGATGACTTTGATACTATTAATTTATGTAATTAAAAGTTAAATATAGTTCTACACTCAAGTTGAAGAAGAAGAAAAATGATATGTTGGTGATTCAAGAACTATTCAAGTTCTTAGAGATAAAAAATAAATAAAAAATCTTCTTAAAAGAAAAATATTGGTGTTATCATTGGAGTGAATACTCTATTTGAAGATGAGGTTTCCAAAACAATATTGGAATTATGTGCTTACTATTTTTAAAAAATACTTTTAATATCGATACTTATTTTTTTCTCAATTTTTTCTTAAAAATATTTATTGATTGACATAAAGTATAGCTATTTGGGTGAGTTATATTATTAGCTTGTTATTTATAAGATGAAATATTTTATGAGAATTAGTAATACTACTTATGAGGTTATGAAACTATTGTTCCCCTATCTTAAACACTTTGAAAATGTGGGGTTATGGTGTTATGAAGAAATTTGAAATTATGGGGGTCATGATATCTTACTTGTTGTTTTTGAGAGAATGGTTTAAAAGTGATAATATTTCAGTTGGTCTTGTTATTCAAAATGTTTTGGAAAAAAAAAAAAAGAGTATGGTGTTATTTCTTTTCTCGGTACATGGTTTTGAAAAGAACCAATTGATGGATATGTGTTATAGTGAATTAATATTTGATGTATTTAAAACTCAAAATCGCCTTTGTGGGGGTGTAATAATCAATAGAAAATAAGCCAAGTAAAAAATGAAAATGAGTTTATGGTTTGAAGTTGGCTAGTGATGATCATGCTTCTTAGTGAGTAAGGTTGGGATAAAACCAAATATATCTTGCCAAACAACATTAGTTGTGTGAGAAAATAATTTCTTAATAGAACTATTGTGAGATGTGATAGTTTTTATAAGATGAAATCCTAAAGTAATGATTTTGTCATTTGAGAAGATTAACAATGATGGTTCAACCTATGTGATTGGAACTCTCAGGTTCATATAATATATTCTTCAAAATCTCCTATATGTGTAATATTACAATACGCAAAGTGAGGTTGAGCTATAAACAATCACTGAGAATACCTTGATTTATATAGTGTGGAGTGGTTAAATTGTGTTTCTAAGCACTCATGAATAGCCTCTTAGTCAAAATAAAAATATGATGTGATAGAATAAGACAATGGGCTTACAAAGAATTTTGGTTCATAGAAGTGTTATACTTCTTGGAAGTCGTTTGTTAAAATAAGTTTAATCTTATTTTATCTAGGGATTTAGTCTACGAGAGACACCGGATTCGACGCATTGTACGATTTATGTAAGCTTGACAAAACGTCTATTTCATTCTATTTTTTTTATTCTTTTTTGAGATAGTGGGGATTATTTTGTGAAAAATTAGTTTAAATCTCAAAAAAAGAAGATTTTAATCCATTATTTTGTTATATATTAATGAGTCATTATTTTATCACATTTATTAATGTGTTTTATGCAAATTGAATAGCCATTGAATGACTACATACACGTTTCTTTCCTTAGTTTCAAATGGTATTTGAAAACATAAAACTCATATTTAATAATAAAATATTTATTCTATACAAACTAATATTTGTTGGAGTTATTAGTCTTGGTTGGTTTTGATTACCTATAAATCTTCTTGTTTCATGTTGAAGATATATAATTTTTAGGAAAAAAACACTTTATTTCCTTTTGTATTCTTTGATTTGTATAAGAGAATGTTTTGTTCCTAATTTCTGTTTTGTCTTCTTGTTGAATCTGATAGGATATATATTTGTGTGAAATATCCTTAGGAATAGAGGTGCCATTGGCATGCCTCTTTAATTTGGGCCTCCAAATACAAGTTCGTGTTCTAGAGAAGTAAGAGTGTTCGTGATGAAAGAGAAAAATAGTGTTTGATGAAGTATTTTAAAGTAAGATTTAAGTTGATCTTCAATGGAGAATGGAGTGCTTATTATCATTGTTCCAAAGAATTCTCTGGGGGTACAAGAAATCTAGAACATTTTTTTTATATTTTGAATTTCTTTTGATAGTATATTTATATATTTGTGTCAAGAAAATAATGGGTTCAGTTGTTCTTTAGTTGAATTGTTGAATAGAGGATACATCGGCATCAAGTGATCATGTGAAATAAGAAGGAAAAAAGGGAAGTATGATGTCTTTAGTTAATGGAGACGATGGATTTAACATGCTTGTGTAATAGTACTAGCTATTCAAAGGGTATTTTTTCATAATATTTCTTCTTCTATTATTATTATTATCATTATTATTGTTATTATTATTATTATGACTACTATTACTATTATAATTAATTATATATTTAGTTTATTTATTTAGTACTATAATGATATAAATTAGCTTTAAAAAGTTGGAATTTACATGATTGACCTCAACTTATTCGGGTGGAGGCTTGGTAATTGTTGTTGTTATTGACGTATTAGTTGTCAAATCTACAGCAAATTCTCTGGGGGTACTTCAGGAAATTGCTTCAAATTTGATAGTATTGCAGCTCACTCCGAACTTCATAGACCAAGACTATCATGTATAAATATTATAGTTTGTAAGAAGGAAAGAGAATTTTTGAAACTTGTGGTCTAAAACAATGTATAAATATTTGTGTGACTGTAATTCATTTCATTAAGAATAAAAGGAAAATTTTTAAGTTAAATTATTTCTAAATATAGAAATATATCTTTTTTTAGACAGACTAAAAAGGAAAGTGTATCATATAAATTGGGACAGAGGAAGTAACTATTGTTACTATAAAATAAAAACTAGACAATTAAGAAAAAATATTAAAGGAATTAAGGGAAATCTCACCGTAATTTGAAGAAAAGCATAAGATGAACGAAACTATATATGTACATAAAAGTATCTAACTTAATATAATTAAAAATTGTAAAAAGAGTGAGGATCAAAGTGTGCATTACAGTTTTAGAGTTAGTGGATAGGGGTGACTCAAGGGTGAGGCTAGTAAGCATTTGCTTTAGCCACCAAATTTTTTAGGCTCCAAAATTTTTTAAGGTGAATTTTATGATTTTCTTTCTCTTAAACTATATTGAAGATTGTAAAAAGAGGTACAAAATTTATATAATAAAGAAAGAAAAAAAAAACATCTACTTTTTAAGAGAAACATTTTAGAACTTAGAACTAAACTACTCAAGTCTTCATATAAAGTATTTAGAACAACATCCGAGGTAATATATTTGAAATACATGGCTAACATCTTATTAAATTGAAATAATCCTCACTATTATAAATATTAATGTTACTATGTCAAGTAAATGACAAAAATAAGAAAAAATAAAAAGCAACAATAAATTTTTATGTATGTATATATACTTACCTTAAGGCCTCGGATTAATTTAATTTTAGATTACTAATAAAAGATTTTTCAAACCCAAAGTGAAGAATGATGATCATTTTGTTTTTGTAGACCTGTTGGTTTCACTTTCCAAAATAATAAAAAGTTTAAGTAGCTCCGTGACCAGCTCCTTATGTGACATGAATGAGATTGATTATATGCTAACCCTTTATGCCAACAAGTTTTTATTGGCATCTGGTGCTGTAATCTCTATTAATTTAATAACTTAGTATTTTTACTTTATTCAAACTCTTGAAGTTATGAAATTTTTCATAGACGCAGTAACTTCTAAATATAAATTTTGGTGAGTCAAACTATATTACTTCTCAATACAACTAATTAAAGAACAAATTTTTTTTTAGAGAAATTAAAGCACTAAAAATAAAAATTTTAGGGGCAGCTTAATATATAGTATTACATATTAGAAGCTAGATATTTTGTTAGTGTAATAGTTTTTTTTTTTTTTTTTAATAATATTGTGTATAGATTGCTTGATATTTTAATGCTCACAACTTCAACGTAAACAAATATTCTCTCTCTAACCTTTTCAGTTTTCTCGCTCAAGTTTTCATTTCTCTCTTCCGAACTATAGAAATGGCAGACAACTATGAAGGAAGCTCCAACGAGCAATATTGAAGAGTTGCTGCATTCTTATGAGTATCTTATACTGATTGATGAACAAAAAATTGTGGAGCGTAGTTTTCTTTACGACGGAGTCTACCTTAGGCATCCATTAGATAATGAAACTGCTTTCCTTTCTAAATAGTAATCAACTAAATCTGATAATTGTATCTCTACACATTGGTCCTGTTGTTGAAGGCCTGACCGAAACATATTCTGCAACTTGCTCGTGGACGAAGCGATTGATTTTGGTATATTTCTTTTGATATTAAACTACTAATCTTTTACTGCATTTTAAACATTATTATATTTCTACACATTGATCCAGCTGTTAAAGGCCTGGCCGACTCTATATTCCGCAGCTTGATCGTGGACTAAGTGATCGATTTTGGTATAATTTCTTTTGATACTGAACTACTACTCTTTTACTGCATTTTAAACACTATGATATCCGGTAATATATCTACACATTGATCAAGTTGTTGAAGGCCAGACCGACTCTATTTTCCGCAAAGACGAAGTGATCGATTTTGGTATAATTTCTTATTCTTTTACAACATTTTAAACATTATTACAACTGGTAATTTATCTACACATTGATCCAACTGTTGAAGGCGACACGATATTCCGCAACTTGATCGTGGACGAAGTGATCGATTTTGGTATAATATCTTTTGATATTAAACTACTACTCTTTTACTGCATTTTAAACATTATTATATCCGGTAATTTATGTACACACTAATCCAGCTGTTGAAGGCCTGGCCGATACGATATTCCGCAACTTGAATGTTGAGATCGAAAATGATATTCCAGGTAATATTTGAACATAACAAGTTTAAAATGTTACTTTGATTCAGATTGTAAAACTGAAATTTTATATGTGTCATATATTTTTAATTAGGTGTTGTGGTTGATGGAAAATAGAGCTGATGCTGGTGATTCGAATAGTAGAGGTAAAGGATCTTCAAGATGTGAACCCGAATTTAGCAAATTTTTGGTATAAGAAACACACAATTTATACGGACATATGCATGTGAGTAATAAAATAGTTGTGAATAGTCTTATTGGGCAACAACTTTTTGGTATAAATACTGTTGTGATTTGTACTGATATATCTGCTTGTTATTAGAATTGTTTGTGATCATTTGGCCTAATATAGTTTGTGTATGAAATTTTATTAGTAATGTGGTAACTCGTGTGTTCAGTGCTTCTATTACATGAAGATGTTGTCCTAGTAGCTTATGATGTTAATTATAATCTTGTGTAGGTTAAATGCTTTGTTTCATTGGTTTGAAAGAGAGAAGAAAGGGATACAATTGGAGGGGAGGAGAATAATATTTGATTCGATAAAAGTTTAAAAGCTATATGTAGCCACGAACGAGTGCAGATGGCCAAAAAAGAAAACTTAAAAGAAAAAGTTGATCATAGACATCCATTAGCACAGAGCTTAGACCTCTCTCATGTACAAAGGTAAAAGATATGGGTTCAGGTAAAAGGGTCTTTTGAGTAGTTGAGAACCCAAATATTTATTTTAGACTATGGGTTCAGGTAAAAGGGTCTTTTGGGTAGTTGAGAACCCAAATATTTATTTTAGACTATGTTGTTGTCTGCCTGTACTAAGGTGAGGGAAGTCTGTGATTGCTTGTCAGCTGTTTGATGGAATGCCATACAATAATTTGGTTGTTTGAAATGCAATTATTACTGGATGTACTGAAAATGAGAGTAACGGGATTGCTTGAATTTGTTTCAAAGAATGCATTTTTGGGACGTTAGTCATGGTATGTTTAAAGTTTGTGTAATACAGAGCTATCAAATTTTGGAAGGCAAGTGCATTTAATGGTCATCGAAACTGAATTATTGGCAATAGCCTCAGTAATTAATGCTTTGCTTACGATGCATTTTAACACGGGTTTCATTTGGTTGGGAACAAGTTATCCCGAGATTAATTATTCTAGGATTAGTTATCCCGGAATTGTTATCCCACCCCCAATAGGATAAAAATAACACTATAATCAGGGATAACCAATCCCCGGATGAGTTATCCCAAGATTTTATCTACCAAACGTGGGACAAATCATCCCAAATTTAATTTAAGGATTAATTATTCCTTATTCCTCGAACTAAACAAGCCCGAATACTTTTGATACTTGAAATATTTGAAGAAGCTGGGGATGAAGTGCATATCCTATAAACTTTCAAAACATTATTTGGAAGGTGGAGATCAATTCTATCCGAAAAAATTGTACATTAATCGACCGTTCAAATCAGAAAGCACATCTTAAAGAGGTAACTTTTTGCTTTTATTTTACTTTTTTGTACTTTATTACATTTTAAATTTCTATATTAATTTTTTACCACATTTATTTATTGATTGTTGTGTTTATTTGTATTATATTGCTGATTTTATCTTATAGACATTAACCATTATACCCATTTGTTACCCCTCCATTTGCTTTCAATTTGCACCATTTCCACTATCCACTCCGTTGCCTCATAAATGAACTCGAACTCGTTGGCATTTTCTTGTTTTTTCTGCTGGTTTTCCAACTTTATAAGTCTCAAAACATGTTGTAGTATTTTTATTTTTTTTCATTCAACACAAGATAGTGCTGCAGAGTAGAATAATGGAAGGCTAGTATGAATCTTAATTTTGTAGACCGCTAAAAATTGAATTTTAACTTTAACAACCCGAAATAACCGAAAAAAAATCGACGAAAGCCGAAGCGATAAAAGACCGATTTAATTGGTTTTGTTTTGTTTTACAATTTGAATAACTGACTTAATTGGTTTGGTTTAATGATTTGAAAAAACGGCTTAATTGGTTTGATTTTTTTTTTTTTTTTTTTATATTTTTTTTTTTACATAAAAATCAATCCAAACCTAACCATGAACACCCATACCTTTGGATGCTTATATTAAGAGGTTATCTTATATAATCTTGATTTAACACTTTATTATTACGTGCCTTAACTCTTAAGTAGACATCTCCTCCTTATCTATTAACAAAGTGTTAAGATTCTTAACATACTGATTTAAGAAATTATCTACCAAGCATGAAAATTTCAGAATAACGAGCATTATACCTTGAACAGTGGAAAATGGCTATCTACCTGAAATAACAAGCCTTAACTCATTCGGATTAGTTTCCATTCTAATATGCAAGTTTCTAACTAACCAATCGTATTCAAAATTTAATGGAAGTTTAACAACAGCACGAGCACCACAACTATATCTAACTGTGTCAGATTCATATATTATATCGTCGCCCCAATACAATGCAACTCTAACACGACATTCATTTGACATTTTACCTGCAAAAATAAGTCTGTTATTAGTAAGTTATTTACTCAAATGGGAAGAGCAATACACCATGAAAAAAAAATCACCAACCATATTTCTGAAAATTCAGATTAAAGTGTGCATTCGAGGGCAATGTACGCTAATTTTGTGAACAGAATGTACATGACAATGTATTTGGCTCCATATATATAGAGGAACGGGTAAATAATGTTGAATGCTCTCTTGGCTAAGGGCGTTTTCATAAGTTCACTGAAGGTGTCTTGTATTGTATGAGCCTTTAGGTCTGAAAGACTGTCATGCTATGTCACATCACTGCAAAAAAATTACTTTTCCAGATTCTCTGATTTTTTGAATTTACACTAAAGGTGCCTTACAGTAGATGAGCTTTTCTCCAAAGTTAGATTATCCACTGAAGGCTCATGGATTGAAAAGCACCTTCAGTGTAAATATTTTTAACAGACCGTCTATTTTTAGATGTGAAAATCGCCCACTGAAGGTGCTCCACTAGGGGTGCGGTTACACCATTTTGATTAAGAAAATTCTGACAAACCCTTTTTTTGGATTTGTCTCAAAAGACACCATTTTGGTCAAAAATTCGTACAACTTATGTAGGTAGCTTCCTTAATTACATGTATTCTCCATTTGCATATGAGAATAAAGGTCGTTCATGCATATAAATCAATGAAATAGCTACAAGTGTGCGAATATATGAGAAAAAAGAGTAGCTAGCTAGACGTCACAATCCAAAGAATTTGTTCTGTTTCATCTGTACCCTTAATAGTGATTTGTACTTTATATATATATATATAAAATAACATATTGTTTTACCATATTAATAAAATTACTAATTGATGTTTATCATATAAAAATTTATACGATTACCTTATAAATAACTTGATTAAGTAAATAATTTTCTCATCATCGTTGCAAAGTCGTCACTACTAATAAAATAGGAATTAGCGAAAGACAAATTATGTAGCTAAACAATAAAATTTGTAGCTAACCTATTTAGTGACAAACTAGCGACAAATATTATCAAAAAGTTCTATTAGCTACTAGCAATTTAGCTACAAAATTCGTCTAATTTTTTTTTTTTTTTTTTTTTTTTTTTTTTAGTGAGTCGATATTTTCAATCTTTTTTAACATCCCAGAAGAAGATTCCATTTCTGAAACTCTCCCCTATAAATACACACCCCACAACATAACACACTGATAGATCAGCAAGCAACTCCTTGCAACCCATTTTATTTTCTTCCTAAAACATTTACTTATTTATTTCCTTTTTTCTCAAAACAAGACAACAAAATGTCTTTAATAGCTCTATTTGACGGTCGCAAAAGCCATGCACGGCATGTACAAAATCCTCATTATCCTCCACCACCAGCACCAGCAACAACAATTACGCATCAATTCCAAACAAATCAGGATCGACAGGATCCTTACGTTTTACCAACAACCAAAATTACCCGTCAATCTCAAACTAATAGAGGTCGACAGGATCCTTATGATCCCTCTCGCGAATTTTATCTTCAAAACCCTCGTTCTCTCATAGCACCAGCATTATCCTTTGCTCAAGAACCCCAATCTCAAGCACAAATTGAGTATAAAGAAACCCCAGAGGCACATGTTTTTAGAGCTAATTTGCATGGATATAAGAAAGAAGAAGTGAAGGTACAAGTGGAAAATGATAGAGTCCTAAAGATTACTGGGGAGAAGAAATTAGTACAAAAACAATATGATAATTGGCACCATTTTCAGAGAAGAAATGGGAATTATTCTACTGCTTTTAACTTGCCTGAGGATGCTAGGGCTGATAAGGTGAAATCATCAATGGAGAATGGATTGCTTGTTATTACTGTTCCAAAGAAGGGAGCCAAGAAATCTAGAACATTTTTTTTTATATAATGGGTTGAATTTCTTTTGATATTTATATTTTGTGTCAAGAAAATAATGGGTTCAATTGTACTTCAGTTGAATTTTTTGAACAGAGGATCCATACTTCGGCATCAAGTGATGTGGAAATAAAGAGGAAAAAAGGGAAATTAAGTGACAATCGATTAAGCTAGCGTGCTTCTGTAATTGTAGTAGCTATAGCTACTCATGATAAATAAAGGATATTTTTTTCATGATTATTTTTCTATTATTATTTATAAATTTAACTTATTTTCTTACTTTTATATATTCAATACGATGATGATTCACATAGATCATAGATGACCCCTATTTATTTGGGACAGGGGTGTAATCATTATTGTTGTTATTAGTTATTGTCAAATCCTAAGCAAATTCTCTGGTGCTAAAATTGTTTCAAATTTAATATTATTGGAACCCACTCCAAACTTTATAGAGCAAGACTATCATGCAAATATTATTGTATACTAAAAAAAATTATTAGACAATTAAATAAAAATATCTGAACGTAAAACGAGAAACAAAAATATAAATAGAATTAAGGGAAATCTTACCTTAATTTAAAGAAAAGCTTAAGATGAACGAAACTACGTACATAAAAAATATCTAACGTAGTACAATAAAAATTGTAAAAAGAGCGAGGATCAAAGTGTGCAGCACACAGCTCTAGAGGTAGTGGAAGAATAAAACATTTTTTCAAACCCAAAGAGAAGAAAGAAGAATAAGGATCATTTTGTTTTGAGTCAATCCCACTTTACCCCCTAACATTTAAGGGTCGGGAAACAATACCCCCTCAAAATATTAAATGGGAATGATAAGCCCCTTATACAATATTTTCTGGTGAGAATTTTCCTTATTTGAATAAAGATCTTTTTTCTTATTCTTTCTAAAATTAAAATACGAAAATATATAAATTTTTATTGCTCATTCACCTATTCCGTTGAAATAATTTACTTGTAGGGTATAACAGCTATTTGCAATAATTTGTCAATAAATTTTTAGCTATGTAGCATTCGTTTTACCTGCATGCGCATTAAACTTTGGGGTTCTAATTGCACATTAACAATTTATCTAATTTCCACCCTGACATTACCTTTATTTATGAATTATCTCATTCACCTCTTCCATTGTTCTATTGAACACCAAAAAATCAAAATCAACGCAAAAAAGAACTCTTCAGGGACTTTTCTTGATTAGCTGAAGCTTGTGTGTTTCTTCCTTTTTTGATGAGTTTAAGGTACGAGTCAATTTTACTCCACCCCTTAATATTTAAGGGTTGAGAAACAATACCTCCTCCATATGTTGAATGGGAACGATAACCCCCTTATACAATATTATTCGGTAAGTCTTTTCATTTTTTAATAAATATAGTTTTTTTTGATCTAAAATACAAAAATATATAACTCTTATTTAATAAATTTAATTATACATTTACATAAACATGGACACTCAAATAAGATGGTGATTGATTTCATGTAACCAAGCATTTCGTTCATATTTTCAAAGAATTGATTATATAAATATATAATTAGAAAAAAGTTTCATATAGGATAAAAATTGGACTGATTTTTCAGGAAAAAAAATTTTGCTTGGCTCATTAAGCGTTTTAAAAAAAAAAAAAAAAAGCTTAAATAATTGATTAATGTGAAAATTGTTGTGAAATATATCTTAGCGGATGGAATTGCTATTATACAAAATAGTTATAGATGACCCAAAGGTAATGTCGTAGTAGGAAATTAGGTAGACTGTTGATGTACAACTAGAATTCCAAAATTTAATGCACATGCAGGTAAAACGGATGCCATATAGATAAAAAATTATTGACAAATTATTGCAAGTAGCTGTTATATCCTTAAAAAATACATTATTTTCAACATAATAGGTGAATGGGACAATAATAAAATTATATATTTTTGTATTTTAATTCTAGAAAGAAAAAGAAGAAAGATCTTTATTCAAATAAGGAAAATTCTCACCGAAAAATAATGCATAAGGGGATTATCGTTCCCATTCAATATTTGAAAGGGGTATTATTTCCCAACCCTTAAATTTTAGGGGCGTAAAGTGGGATTGACTCTTTTATTTTTGTTTTTTATACACCAGTTGGTTTCACTTTCCAAAATAATAAAAAATTTAAGTAGCTCCCCCACCAGTTCCTTATTTTATATATGACATTTATTATATACTGACCCTTTATGCCAATTCCACTTTTTATTGGTGTCTGGTGTTGTAATTGTTTGTAAAATTGTGTTCACAAACAGAAAATTAGGAACACAGAGACGTTAGTTTAATCAAAACATAAATAAATAAAATTATTCTGAGCCCGCAAGTTTCTTGTGTCCTCAAGGAATTTAATTCCCTCACTGTTACTCTAGGTATACGGATTAATTTCTCCCAAGATAGAATGAAAAGACTATTTTGTAAAAGCGGCACTTCAATTTACAGAATTTCGGCGAACTCAAATGGCGGTGCAAATCACACTTGACGCAGATGTTTGTATTAGAAAACAATGCAGAGAAGAGGGGAGAAATTTCATAATTTTTCAATCATTGAATTTATAAGAAGTGAAAGGGTCAGATGAAGAGGTGCAATCCAAAAAGTGTCTCCTCCATTTTTCATTCACACCTTTTAAAATACCCATCAACAGCAATCCATAGTAACTTAATTATTTGGTATTCTCACTTTATTCAATGAAATCTTTCCTAGACCGCAGTAACTTCTAAATATAAAACTTTATTAGTCAAAATATCTTACTTCCCAATACAATTGATTAACCGGTGATTAATTTTTAAGAGAAACTAAAGGACTAAAATAGAAATTTTATGGGTAGCTTAAGATACACTCCTTCCATCCCAAAATAAGTGTCGTTTTAGCTTATTTCACGTCCATTAAGAAAATCAATAAATATAAGGTATTATTTACTAAGTTACCCCTATTTATTAGATATTTCTTGCGAATCGAACTCTATTAATTAAGAGAAGTAGTTTTTTTTTTTCAAATAAGTGCATAATTGGAAACAATTACTACTATGTTTTATCTTAAATTCCTAAATGACACTATTTTGAGATAATTATTCTTTGCTAAGTGATACATATTTTGTGACAGGGAGTATTGCATATATATCACAAGCTTCTATATAAATCGGACCTCTAAAGTTCTAGTCCTCTTTTGCATAGGATTCGGTTTTAATTAGTTAATTAAGAAACTGAATGAGGTGCAAATATGGTTACGTCTCGGGGAAAAGAAATCCGTAATGGAAACACTTTATGCCTTCATGTAAAAGTTTTCTAATAAATAACAAGATATATTTCACCAAGCCAAGATGAAATGTAAGGCATAAATCCTAAAGAACGCCCCCAAAAAGACTTTCTGAAACCTTGTATGTTTAGGATAAGCAGTTCCTTTTTCACATAAGATTTCGTATTCTATATATTTAACCCCATAATCGAAACCAAATGTTACATTCTGAAGCTACAAGTTTCCTCTTATATTATTGACAAATCTAGTTAATTCCTTTTTGTGAAATCAAATGGAGAATTCTGTAACAATTGAGAGGTTCCTATTTTATTTCCACTTTATGTATTTAGTTTCCTAACTTTGTCTAATGTCATTTGGTTCCTTTTTATTTACTTTTTAGTCCCTAAAGCTGGTCACAGCTATAGTTGCCACGTGTCAGGTTGGTTAGATTGTTTGGATCAGTGTTAAATACCCTGTATTCGCATTTTACCAGATCATGTTGAATGAAAACCTAATTTTTATCTATATTTCGCTTTCTTCTTCTCTTTAGTTTCTTTTAGTTAATGTTAATGGCTATTCCCACTTGGGAATCGCTACAAATCGTATCAGAGCCGACGATTCTCGGCCCCACTTTCGCTACATTGTCTTGTCCCTATTACTACTACCCACCCCAAGTATCGGCTACCACAGCCATATCTCAAATCCGTATTCATGGTTTACTCTACGAACCTCAAAACTTACAACGCACAACAGGTTTCAGCATATCAAAGTGCCTATCAATATTATCAAGACAACCCTAATTTTCTTTCGGCAAGCTATGTCATGGGGTATTCCAGTCGCAATCCCAATTTCCAGCCAAAAAACTATGGCTTTGAGTATATCTCAGAAACCATGGGAACTTCACAAAGCTTTATGCGCAAACAACGTGGCACCGATGGTAAGAAGAAAGCATGGAGGAAGAAGTTTAAAGGAAATGGGGGATTGGTGACCAAGTTTTTCGTCGGAAAGGAAATACTAAAAGAGTTCAAGCATTTGCTTGAGGAAGGAAATAGAGAAATGGAGGATCAGGTGCTCGATAAATTGCCTTCAAGGGATGAAATTAAGCTGATGGATAAGCAATTGTATGATTGTGCAAGGAGTGTGCCGCTAGAAGTTAAATACGCCACAGATGTTGTTGTAAATAATGCAGATAAGTTGTTCGACAATTTTCCAGAAAAATTATTTGGCAACGTATTTAGATGACTCTTGTTATGCTTGTGAGGATGCTAATATGGAGAATGGAAGTGTGACGAACGGAGAAATGAAAGATCGGATACAAAGTTTGGTTCTTAATGAGGCACATGATTTATCACTTAGTCATTTAGATTGTGGCATAAACCAGGTGTTTGATAGTTATACTCAAAGAGCGGAACAGAATTTTCATGATGTTTTAATCTCTGAATGTGATGTAGAGAATAATGATTCAGTTCTATACGACAATTGTAATCAGGAACAAATTTGCAATGACTATGAGGCTCATTTGGTCCACATTGCTAGTGATGAAGTACTAACACAAGAAGATGAAGAAGTTTCCGACAATAATGGTGTCCAGGTGCTAGATAAATCTCCTCCATTAAATGGAAATCTTTTTCCAGTTGCTACGACACTTCTGGGTGCTGATATTTTTTAGAATGAAGCTGGATTATATGTGCTTCAATCAGGAAGGAGAAATGAGGACGAAGGTTATATGATACTGGAGGCGAAAGGCCCGAGAAATCATCGTAAGAGGGATTATAAGGATAACATAAGGCTCCTGAAATTGAGCCTGAGCAGTTGTGGCGACACAACAGTTGATTTTCCCCACCTTGAGCTTTCATCCTTCTTAGAGATTGATGAAAACGGAGTAATCGAGGATCAACCAAAAGTTGTTACCATCGAGGTTGAAACGAAGCTACAAAGTTCTTGGGAGTTCATGCTTAAAATTTCAGATGCTGGCCAAGTTAATGACAGGGAGAAACTTCCCATGGTATGTGCTACCATGGAACAAATTAAGGGGAAGAAGAAGTACTGTGAGGGGAAACAAATTTTAGTTAATAGTGAAATTCTCTTGACTGCCAAACCTTCTCCAGTAGTTGGGATTGTCGCTAATTGTCTAAATTATTTTTATTTAGCTAGGGAACATTATGGAATGCTATTAAAGGCTCTTGATGATGTTGGGGTTGAGAAAATACTTTATTTGATGCTATGGCATGATGAGCTTATTTGTTTGAGGACTGTAAATTCAACAATTGATATCTTGACCACTAAAGTCTTCATTGGTTTGACTGTTGTTGCCATGCTTACCTACTGGTTCTCTGTCATGACCACGAAAAGTCTCCATGGTGCAGATATGAAGATGGTTGAGGAAGTTCGTCAACAGTTTAGTGGGCTCTTTAAAATCGAGAATGGGGGGAGTAATGATGTTTGGTTGGAGGAGTGTGATTGGAACCATACTGAACATCAATTAAAATTTATATCTGCGAACAAGAGTATATCAGAATGTTTAAAGGGCCTTCCTGCTAGAACATTTGCAGAAACCTTAGTTCCTCCAGTGAACATCATTGTGATAAAGGAAGTCGAACAATGTTTATTCTACGATTCAACTGCAGTAATTGAGTTTTGGGACCCTGGGAAGTCGTACGAACAGGTTGCTAAAATCGTAGCGCCCCTAGTTATTGGTATACTCGGTCACGATGCTGGTGAAGCAGAAAAATTTCATGGATATCTGTCAATCCTAGAATTTAATATGCTGGAATATGAGAACAATTTTGAAGAAGAGAACACTATTACATGGCCAGCTATAAAAGGTTGGGTTTATTCCAAAATGAATATACAAACAAGTGTCTCTATAAAAGGTTGTCTTGGGGGGGGGGGGGGGGTGAGTGGGGATGGAAGGCTACTATACAGGGCAAGAGTCGTTTCCTTACAGTGTTCTTAAAGATTTACCATTGAACCTTGCAAGGACCGGGTTAATATTCTTCTTTCTATCAAAGTAATTGGATGGTGTGATAAAGAGAATATTGGTATTAACAGTCACTCTATGCACTTGACAAATGATAGCACCCTTACGTGTGTATTTGGCGCTCAACTATATTTGTTCATGCAAGTTACTTCAATATTGATTGTGACTACTCTTATCTGGATATTACTTCAATCGTGGTTGGTAATGGTAGCAATAGCTACTGAACTGATTCTTAATGGAACTCATTCGTGGTGCCTTTTATATCAGCCTCTTGATATCATTTTCTCTCAAGGTCATAATCACATTGTGACTTCACTACGAGAGTATTACAGCTATTTTACATTGCAGCTCCACAGTATATTAAATTTTAGCATGGTGGGACTTGTCCAGTTGCTCTTAATTTTCAGTACAATAAAATACTTGGTTGAAGATTTGGCTGCCTGCGTAGAGTGGCGAATTGTTTGACAAGCAGCGCAGAAACTTGTTCCATCATTTAAACATGTGGATGGACCTTTAACCTCCGAATATGTTCATGATTTTGACAAGTCCATGGTAGTGTTGTTTGCGTGTGTCTACTGGTTGTTGTGGCTGATGATCACTCTAAGATAGTAAATGAGTCCTTGGAAAAATTAGTCATTTCCGATGCTGTAATTAATTTCATAGCAGGTGAAATTCTCTTTGTGATTCTTAAGATGAAATCATATGGTGGCATTACTGATGGATCAGGTTGCAACTGTGCTTCACTTCTATTTGGGAGTAAACCAGATGCCATGACATTATCAAATAGTGTTGCAATTGCTACTGGGACAACAATCCAACAGTGTAAGTTGATCAGTCCTTGCAAATTCGAGCATACTATTGCTCTGCCTTGTGCAATTGGTATGATGTTTTTGAAGCATATGTAAGTCTTTATCAATATCATTAAAATGGCAACGCAAGTTCAATGAATCCCAGCTTTACGAACCTTGAGGACAAGGTTCTTTGAAGAGGGATGGAATGTAACAATTGAGAGGTTCCTATTTTATTTCCACTTTATGTATTTAGTTTGTCTAATGTCATTTGGGTCCTTTTTTGTTACATCCCGTATTTTCGTGCGTTAAGTTGCATCATAGGTTAGTCACATAAGCTCAAAGGACAAGATTATGTATGAAGTTATAAGTGTTTATGTTATGTTCAACAAGTGATAAGTAAGTGCCGCGAAGGTTGGAGGTTAAACGAATCGAAAAAAAAAAAAAAAAAAAAAGTTTTGCTAAGTTTGGGATGTTGAATAAGTTATACAGACTGTATGGAGTTTTGGACATATCCAAGTATGCAAATAAAGAGATCGGTGTATAAAGGTTTTAAGTCTCGAAATAATTTTCGAGGATGAACAGGATCACATAAAGAAGGCGGCAAACAAGAATGGCCGCAAAGATTGCTACAATCGCTACGCATGCCGACTTTGGAGCAACTATATAAAGCGGTTTAACCTCTCATTTTCAGCCAAGAAACCACCCCAAAAAAAATTTCCCAAAAATTCTAGAGAGTTCTCCAATCTTCCCTCCATTAAATTTCAACGCGAATTAAGTAAAAATCTCCGGATTCGGGTTCTGCCGGCGTCTAGTTACGATTATAATATTGTGTTGCGGTGAATTTGTGGCTTGGGAGTAAGGCAAGTATTGAAGATATCGCGGTATTAGCGGAAGTAAGGTATGAATCTTTCTCTTTTGGTATCATTTAAGGCTTATTTACGGAGATAAATTTATGGAATAATTATGTAGTGATTTCGTTTGTGGAGGAGTTGGAGAAAATATCATGTGGAGTATTTGATGGAATATTTTGGTAGTAATGAGGTTGTTGTTGTTTCTATTGTTGTTGATTGTTGGTATTGAGAATTCGGGCTAGGCATATAAATAGGGGAGATCTTTGAATTTATGGCACCTTAAAAGGAATTTATTTAGAGACTTAAGATAAGAGTGTGACAATGAGCCTAATGATAATACGAATGGTTGCCTATGTAGATTATGAGATGATGAACGATCCTAAATAAATCGCGTGACAGGGAGCAAGTTGGAAAGTCGGAGAGTAAGCTCCAAAGGTATGTTAAGGCTCGTCCCTTTCTTTCAAAGGCATGATTCCTATGGTACGAGTTCATAAATGTTTCCATAATTTTTTTTTGTTTTAAAAGTTAGAAGTTTATGACTCCAAGGCATGATTCCTTTCCCGATAATCCATAAATGTTTTCCAAAATGCCGTATTTTCTAAACCAGAGATTTATGATTCTGTGAGCTCTTATGATAACAACGATGAACATGTTTTTATGATGATAATGATGATGTCAAAGATGATAATATTTTCTATGATGGTTATGATGATGACGATCTTATGGTTAAAAGTCTCAAGTTATGAGATCAATGATTCTATGAGATTATTGAGCTTATTTCATGATTATGTCGATTTTATTCATTGTTGTTGATCTCACCTTATAATAATTGTTCCTTCAAGGTGAGATATAGCGATGATGATTGCTCCATAATATAAATCGGAGGTTACCGACCTTACATCACTCCGATAGAGTCGTAGCTTTTATTTGGCTCTCATGCATGTTTTATATATATATATATATGTATGTATTTTACTACACCGAGCCGCGCTATAGTCGGCTGGTTACGGCACCTATTGTGCAACCACTGATCAGTTAGTACTACACACCGAGTCCCGAAAGGGCCAGATATGTTACACACCGAGTCCCGAAAGGGCCGGGTACGTTACACACCGAGTCCCGAAATGGCCGGGTACGTTACACACCGAGTCCTGAAAAGGCCGGGTACGTTATGATGATGATATTATATATATGTATGTAAGAAAAAGTTTTTTTAAAGCTGAGCATGCATGACATCCGCCTTATGAGGCATCCAGATGTACAGGTTATCTCTCTTATTCCATGTTACCTTCCATATCTATATTATGTTGTTATTCATGCCTTACATACTCAGTACATTATTCGTACTGACGTCCCTTCTTGTGGACGCCGCCGCGTTTCATGCTTGTGTGTATACGAATGAGTAGAGGATATTAGTAGAAGATGTTCCAGCCGGATTGGCGAGCTCCATTTCCTTCCGGAGTGTTGCCGAGTCAGAGTATCTATGTTATGGTATCTTGATTTATGTTAGAGACTTTGCAGACAGAGTCACGTATATAACATGTCAGTCTTATAAGCGGCTCTGTAAGCCGATGTATCATTATGCATTATGTTACAAATTTCATATGTTTACAGATTTTACTTGATTTGAGAAAGACGAAAAGCATGTTTTTTTGAAAAGCTTTCATTATGCACTCATTTCATGATTTAAGAGTCCAGTAAGATTATGAGTATAACGAGAACCAGCGGGTTCGCTCGGCCCTAAGTAAGGGTCGGGTGCCCATCATGCCCTATCAAAATTTGAGGTGTGACAAATTGGTATCAGAGCAATTCGTCCTAGGGGTTGTCTGCAAAGTCGTGTCCAGTAGAGTCCTGTTTATGGTGTGAAGCGCGCCACATTTATAAACAGGAGGCTACGGGGCATCTAGGGTGGTTACTCTTCTTTCACATCTAAGATCGTGCGATAGAGCCAAGTCATAGGAAATGAGATTCCTTATACTAACCTTTGATTTCAGCAGAAGCACAGTTTCGACGGGAGAAAGTGAGTGATGATATGGGAAGTCACAGAGGTAAGTCACTTCGTTGAGGTTACGTTATCAGAATATATATATATATATATATATATATATATATATATATATATATATATATATATATGATAATGGATCGGTTGACATAGAATATAGGTAAGTCGTTGTAAGTACAAGTAGAGGAATTGATTAAATGTATCTCTTGATGATAAGTTCGTCATAAGTTTGAACCGGACAATTGAATGAATCAAGACAAAGGTAAGCAATGGTACGAAGGATGTATATCGGGTAAGGTAAGAATATTGCCTATATGATTGAGAGATGTAAAGTCAAGAATGAAAAGGAAGGTAAACAAGAAGGTATAACAAAATAAGAGATCGCTAAAGGATCATGTACATCTCGAGGTGTGATATATGAGGTAAGTTTTGATATCTTTGTTCTTTTACCCGAAATTGGGAGCCCTGGGTGGCTGGGATATGTCGTATATATATATATATATATATATATATATGCCCTGTGAGGCATTGCTGGTATTTGCTGCATACAGGTTTTGGATAGTATGAATTATAAAGGAGACTCTGCCAGAATTTTTCCACATCAAGTCATTTGGTTAGGTACATCTAACAGGAAGAAATGTGAAAAGGAAATATCGTAAATAGACAATAAGTGGGATGTGTTGCTTTAGAAGAGTTATGGATTTGGCATGGCCTGAAGAATGATCTGTGAGGAAGGTGAGTTATACGAAGAGAAGGTTATTATGACAAATTCAAAGGTATTAAAGTATCGAAAGGATTATGGGATTAGTTATACATTTAAGTCAAGTTAAAGAGTATTACCGCATATAGATACGGCCTAATCTTGACATATTATAGATGTCGAAGCTATGGAGATAGTTGTATACAAGTTGGATTGAGGGAAATAGTAGGGTTGCGTTAATAAGGCGATACAATATGGCGGACCGCGCGAAGAGTCGAGGCCAAAGGTAAGATGATAAGCGAAGGACATACGCCTATGATATTACGATAAACCGAGGGAAAGTGCAAGGCAACTCAAGTTAGAATGTTAAGGAATGATAAGAGTGGAAAGGACATAAGGCAAGCTATGAAAGTATCGTTAAGCTAAGCTAAATGGAACATATCGAAATTGAGATCCAAAGAAGACCAAGGACGTAACTAGAGTGCAAAAGGAAAGGAAGCATTAAAAGATAACCGTGTTGAAAGGAAAGAGGAAGGTAAGGATGATTACACGGAAGGGTATTTATGATAAAGAGAAATACCAGAGAAAATTGGGAAGATTGGTAGTACTAAAATATGATTTAAAAAGAGAAAGGTTAACTCCAATAAAGTGTGATACTGAAGTATCGATTGGGATGGATAAGCACAAGTGAAATCCGACGAGTCTATTAGTAAAATGAAGTAACAGCATGACAGAGACAGGGGCATAGAATACGAAGGTTTATAATGAATGTGAATAACTTGGTAAGACAACTTATGTGGTAAGTGTAATAGGGTCAATCAGAAAGAGTTACAGGTTAAGTATGCTTACTCCACGAGGTTTATTCTGGTTTATAAGCAGTTTTATGAACGAGAGCAAGAAGTGGCACTCTATAGAATTGATTATGATTGGGATATAATGAGAACGTAGCAAGAACTGTAATACAAAGTAAGTAAAGTATAGCGAGGAAACGACTAAAGAGGTGACATGTTCTATGTGAATAGAGAGTGAATGCGTGTGAAACCAATAAGCGAGCCATGAAGCAGTGGATAAGAAAGCTTATAAGACCTTGTTAGGGAAAGTTCAGCATAGAGGTTTCGCAATGACAGGAATGATAGCAAGCATGAGGGAAGAGGAAGTCAACTCGAAAAAGAAATCAGAGAAAGGTGACATAGCAAAGTAGTGGCGGGGAATTGAGATCACGAATGATATTTTGGCTGGATGTAAAAGACCAAGACTACGGAAAGATGAATGACTAAATAGAACGATTGTTAGGAATAGGATCAGCATAATAAGGATGAGAGGGAATGAGTAGAATAAGTGTTGGAAGCGAAGAATAGATTGTATAGAAGTAATATGTTTTGAAGGACAAAGCGGTACTGAGTTAAGAATAGGGTTCCTTGTGCGAGGAATAAAGGATTAATTATAAAACGGAGTAAGTATGTTGTGCGACCAACCCCGTGAGCACGACTAGCGCCCGAGCTGGGCCGTGCGTCGAAAGTCAAAAAATGTGCTTTCAAACACTAAAAAAAATTGGGGCGGGGATTTCCTGCGCTTTTTTCTTACTAGCCAAAATTTTCCTGCACACGGAAAATACCGGCCAAAGGCCACACGGGGCCAACATATCCATATACACATATATAGGCGAGCCGACAAAGGGGGCGGTGGGCGGTGAATGCGCTTCGCCCAAACATACAATACGTGCATATAGCTGTACAGATATAGCCATACCCACAGACATGTCTACGAGCCTCTGCACGAGGAGAAGTAACAAAGTCATATGACGGGACGGGGCCCGCGTACCACACAGACAAATATACATGAATGTAACAAAAGCGTACCCAATCAGGAGACTCCGGACAAAGAGCCTCTTTCGGCAATTTGAACGGGGACCCCTAGGGCGCGGCTCACTCAAAGCAATTACACACACTGCGCGGCATGAAACGCAGCCCCCAGAAAGGGGTCGGTACGGACTATGTCTTGAGTATGTAAAGCGGAAAATACGTAAATGGAATCAACGGAATAAGAGTTAAGGAAATAAGTACAGAGCCGGAAAAATCATAATTATCCTTTTTAATCGTTTGCCACTGCATAAACGTACGTGAATAGCAAGTAGTATCATAATCGGATCATCGTAACATCACACATACATTATATGCATATATCTTACCGGAAGTCATATATGAAATTCGGAAAATAAACATAATGATCGTAATATCGGCTTATTTTACAAACATAAATCATGAATACCAAAAACATATGTCATATATGGTCCATGGTATTCATGATTTATGTTTGTAAAATAAGCATGCTGATATTCTGATCATTATGTTTATTTTCCGAATTTCATATATGACTTCCCAGAAGATATATGCATATAATGTAATGTGTGATGTTACGAATGATCCGATTATGATACGCTTGGCTATTGACGTATGTTTATGCAGAATGGCAAACGATTAAAAAAGGATAATTATGATTTTTTCCGTCTTCTGTACTTATTTCCTTAACTCTTATTCGGCCTTGATTCCGTTTACGTATTTCCGTTTGCTGCTTCGATACATAGTCCGTACCGACCCCCTTTCTTCTCGGGGCTGCGTTTCATACTCGTTGTGCACAGTACCTGTTGAGTGAGCCGCGGACTTAGAATCCCTGGTTCAGCTGTCTTGAAGAGCTCCCTTGTCCGGGAGCCCGGGATTTTTGGCATCCTCTTGTTACATTCGTGTATATTTGTTGTTCGCGAGCCCGTCCCGTCATATGTTTTGTTCCCCGTGTAAAAACCTTGGATGTCTTTAAAATCTATCGATATATGCACGTTTTTTTTTGGGGGTTTTTCCGGCCTTTGCTTTTAATATATTGTAATAAGTTCCCGTGTTTTCTTTATTTTTTTTGCGAAAATTTTTGAAAAAAACGGGGCCTTTTTTTTTAGTGTTTATTACTATTTTTGTTTTGGGTACCCCGTTCGGCCCCTTTCCGGAAAGGGGATTAAAAATTAAATCGGGGGGTTAGTCCTCAATGTCTGTCGTGTCTAGTAGAGTCCCGTTTATCGTGTGTGTTGTACACCACATCTATAAACAAGAGGCTGAGGCGATTTAGGATATTATCCTCCTGTCGATCTTAGATCGTGCGATAGAGTTTACATCAGATGACTCCTCTAACGGGTGCATCTCTTCAGCGATGCCTCCGAGGAAGGCGACAGCTGCCCAGAAGGGCAAGTCTACTGCAGCAGGGGAGACCAGTCGGGCCCAGAGAGTTACTAGGGCTCGCGCTCAGTTCGAGCCGGAGATTGCGCCCCTGTCGGCCGGTTCCGCTGCCCCCTCCCATCAGAGGGCATGGACGGGAGCAAACAGGGCGCAAAAGCACAGAGGCGGCCCCACCGCCCGCCCTTGAGGTTCGAGTGCCCGAGCCTCCCGACTCCTCGGTAGGGGCGGAGGATAAGGCTATGAGGGTCGCCGTTCGCTGCTTACCGGAGGCGGCGGGACGGGTTCGAGCAGGCACGGAGTAGGGGATGACCGTGTGGATAGACGTGACGTGAGAGGGCTCGATATTTTTGACCCGTAATCCGCCGGAGTTCTTCCGGGTCAAAGCCCGGGAGTGAGGACCACAGTGAGTTTATTAGAGAGATGCGGCGTACGGCGCGACTTGTCGGAGCCTCCGAGACTGAGTCCGTTAAGTTCGCATCGTATCGGGCCGCACGACATAGCCGGCAATTGGTATGAGTCATGGGGCTGTCCGGAGGCCGGTGCTCCCAGGTTTGTGTGGGATGAGTTTGTGGAGGCTTTCTTGCCCATTTTCTACCCAGGGAGACTAGGCGAGCCGGGGTTCACGGATGCTTGCGTTTGAGGGCGGGGACGACGGGGGTGTCGGTATAGCCTCGGTTTGATTCCCTGGCCAGATATGCGCCTCACATTGTGGCCAGAGCTGTGACCGATCGAGTGCACCGAGTTTGACGGTAGGGCTAGATGATTATACGATAGGCAGTGTATGGCGATGGCCTCCCGGCCGGTATGGATATTGCACGGTACGAGAGGCATATGCCCGGGGCATGGAGGATCGACATCGGAGGTCGCCAGCCCGACAGGGACTAATGACGGGGTCAGCCCAAGAGGGCAAGATCGGTAGGATACTGCGGAGACTTTGGGCGGGTAGCCTCGGCGCGTCTTTGGGTATTCATCCCGGTCGACACGAGTGCACCCCCACGGTTCGCCGGATAGGAGGTTTGATAGTGCGGGGCATTCGGGGAGCTGGTCGAGTTCCCGAGCTTCGGGGTCACGAGTTGACGGAGAGGTGTGAGCCGGGCGAGGCCACCCGTACCTCGGTGTTCTCCGGTGCGGCGGGATACCGTCTAGGGGGAGTGCGTCGCGTCACGGGCGCTTGTTTTACTTGCGGCCGTTACGGCCATGTTATGAGGATTGCCCGAATACGGATGGTTCGAGGTGGTGCAGCTCGGCTCGCGGTCGGTCGGCCGATCCGTCTTTTCCTCGCGGTTATGCGCCACATGGGGGCGGGGTATACCGACGGCGGGCCGCGGTAGAGGTAGGTGGCGGAGCCTCCGGTCTCGGCGGTCCTCACCCGCCTATACGCGTTGGTCGACAAGCCCGGGACCGGAGGCATTCGGAGATGCGGCTCCGGTACATGAATCCTTACTAGAGCTTTTATTACGATATTTTCGTGTATGTACAGTATTTGTATAATTGTTGCTAATACGGTAATAAGTAGAAATTCAAGGGTTGATAACCGAGTATTTTTAAATAACAGTAATTAAAGCGTGTTCATTGTTATTACGGACCCGGGAGTCTAGGATGAAAAGTAGTAACATCCATAGGTGACAGTGAACAGGTAGAATCGAGAGAGGGGCAAAATAGTAATTGTGTTACGAGGGCGTCTGAAAACCTGTTGAGACTTTACTTTACTCCAAAATTATGTGATGAAGGTCGTGTGGTGAGGTGGATGCGATTGTACTAGTGCTAAAGCATCGTATTTCAACGAAGTTACGAGGTTAAGCATGCTAAGGTGAGGGAAATTTCATGATGGGTGACCCACGGGAAGTTTACGAGTCTTACAATTGCGATAGGAAGAAGTAAATGGGGAACTAGGTAGTCTAAGGGAGATTTAGAATATATAGAGTAGACAAAATTTTAAGAGGTCGCATAAAAATTTGGAAGGGACTAGACCGGGGGAGAAAAAAAAAAAAGGCGTCACGAGTTCTAGAAATTGGGGTGGATTTGAGTAGAGTTTGGGGGATGCTGTGAGTAAGATGTTGGCAAATATATATGTGTACCGGAAAGCGTGTGATATTCCGTGCACGACTATGTTAGCAGGTGAACGTATTCCGGCAACTAATGTGACGGTATATGGAAGGCATTAATCGGGCCGGACAACAAAGTCCAAGTGGAAAAACCCCCGACCTTACTGCAGGGTGTCACGGGCAATTTGATATCGTTTTGCCATAGGGTAAGTACGGGAAGTATTGACATAACGATTTTTTTTTTCGAATAAAGATAGAAGGCAAAATATAACTTTAAGTATTTCTTTCGTTGCTTTCAAATTACATACAATCTATAGTCAAACAAAACCAATCACATATGACGTATCGGTGAGGTGGAGCCGCTTACAACCGACAACCAACACCCACGACTTGCGTTCGCAAAGTCTCTAACATTCATTCAGTAAAGCATATCATACAAACTCGACTCGGCAACACTCCGAACCGAAATGGAGCTCGCCAATCCCGCGGGAACAACTTCTAGCAAAGTCTTCTCTCTTCATCCGGTGTACCGCGTGGCATGAAACGCAATTAAGAAGGAGGGTCGACGAAGTATGTGACCGAGTATGTAAAGCGATAACATATAATAACCATAGCTTAATTTAGAGAGAAGAAGTCACAATCAAGCTCATTACACGGCTCGCCGGAAGAAACATAAATGTAAACATGGGGTCTTAGAACACTCCGAAGTAAACGATGCGAGTGAACACACGTTCTTTAAGCACACACAATATAAATACGAGTACACGAATTCTAGAATGCACAATCTAAATATAGTATCACAATAGTCCCTTCTGGGACAGCCGCTCGGCGTAGGAATGATGGCCCCTTCGGGCATGCCGCTTCCGGCATAATAATAATGATAGCCCTTCGGCAGCCGCTTCCGGCTCGATATCGATAGTGGCCCCTTCGGGTATTGCTCGGCTTCCGCATAACATAATGATGGCCCCGGGCATTGCGCTCCTCGGTAGCAATAATAAAGCATTGTTCCCTTCGGGCATAATAGTAATGATAATGTAAACATAAGTAGTAAGTGAAATAAAATAGTAAAATCTCGCACCCCTTTCTGAGTGGTTTTGAAAAATAGCTCACTCATACAGCCGAGGCCATAGTGTACCCGGACGTGAACCGAGGCCATGGCACACTCGCTGATCCTCGAGGCCGTAGCTCGTGATACGTACCGAGGCCATAGCACACTCGTGCATAATGAGCCACCGCACCCACCTTCGGGAGTGGTTTTAAAAGACTCAAATATTAAAATCTCACACCCCCATCGGAGTGGTTTTAGAAAAATCAATTTTGTGTTTCTTTGCACAAAACTAGTTCTTTAAAGTCATCGATAGAACCACAAACGCATTTCCGAAACCATTTCGGAAAACCGAAGTAATAATCATATTAGAAACATTGTTACCCGACTGAAAGTATATTATAGAACATAATGAAGTAGTTAACCAACTGCCCCAGGTAGTCGGGACAACAATTCAAAAGTTTCTTCAATTATTGTACCAAAATAAGCCAAATGGAACTATACAAAAGATCTCGAGCATTGTGGGCCCACCTCGGGTCAAGTCACGGTGGCGTACGTAAATTTATACATTGAGCTTTACGGAGTCATTATGATAGTCTTAGTGCAATTCGGTCTTGGTTGGACAAGTAGATGTCTAAACACTTATTTCATCGAGGCACAAGAAATTTGTTTCAATTCCATTGAATGAAAAAGGGTCAAATCCAAACTTAGATTTCTAAGAATAGAATCATCCCCAAGGCTTATATTCAAGCCTATTAGGTCTAAGACTTGCCAAAAGAAGGAGGAGTAAAGCCTTACATACCTTTCTTGCTTGTTGAGCTCGTCAAGACTCCAATCCCGTTTCGTCAAAATCCTACAAATGGTCACATTTACCAATTGTGAATTATTAATTCTAAGGATTCAACTTAATATCATACCGGTCTCACCGAAATTCCGGCAAAGACTTCGTACCTATAAGCATCCCCGAGAATATGGCTCGGCCCAAATCAACAACAAACAACTTCAACAATGCCAATAACATCAAAAGCATCACTAAACGCATATAACGTAAATAGTTCTCTTTCACTACATAGTTCAACAACTTCCATCCCAACTTCATACTATCAAACTAGTATCAACACTTCCCATATTCTTTATCTAATTCAAGACCATTCAAGTGCAATTCAGAAGCATTTCATATAGTTCCACAAAATATGCAAAAGTTCCACCAAAACCACAACTCACTTAAAACCTTCCAATTTTCGACATAAACTTTCACAACACATTTTTATCTTCCAATTTCATTAACAACAATCACAATTTGCACCTTAACAATTCTTTTCCATAATTACATAAATTTACCATAAAATCACTAAACTTCCTACAACAACTTAACAACCAAATTTTCATGCAAATTATGGCTAGTACTCTTCCTTTTACACCGCAAAGCTACCACAACACAATTAACATAACAAATGAAATTTGTTCATCCTTCTCCATTGCTCAATAGCACACGGCCACCCACACACATAACCGTGACACACCAATTTCATACTTTTATTCATTTTCACATGCTACAACATATATAAGCCTTCCATAACATAAGAATGAAAAAAAAAATCTTACCTTTCCTTCAATTTCTCCTTTTCTTGAATTTGTGAACTTGCAACCAAGAGTAGCTTTCTTGCTATAATAATTATACCACTTTGTAGAGAATCTCGAACTTGACAAGAATTCAAGAAAATTATGATTCTTGAAATCAAGTTGAAGGCTTGGGAATTTTTTTTCCTTTTTTTTTTGTGCTGAATTTTCTGGAAATTTTTGGAGCTTTGGCTGAAAAAAAATGAGAATTTTGTCCCTTAAAACGGACTGCTGAAGTCGGTTTACTGTAGCTACAGTACTGTAGCGGTACTGTAGCGGTACTGTAGCGGTACTGTAGCTGTACCGCGGGAAAGCTATTTCTGCGTCGACAGTTCAGTTTGTAACGTCTAGAATTCTCTACTCCGATGTCCCATCAATGAACGGTTTGTTGCATTACAAACTAGACTCGACGAACTTCATTTTAGGATTTTGAAACACCTTAAAACTCCACATATACTATGATGAGGTACATGTCAAACTCATGCTCGAAAACGGGGTATAACATAATGTACTTTAGAACATTCGTCCTCGAATGTTCAACTAGTCGAATGGTCTTATAAAGATCTGGAAAGTTTGTATATTTTGCGAATAATATTACCATGACATACCGTCTGGAATAGTCTTCCCAACCACATTTCTTCTTCATCGTCTTTTGAAAATGTCCCAAGTCATCTTCTCCTAGGTTTTTCTTAATTTCATAACAATCTTCATTATATTCACATTGTCGATGACTGATGTCGATGGTATGGTTGTTACCACTCCTTAACCTTTTAAATTCTCGGGGTCGATCATAATTATATCCTTAATAGCTCAAAATTATCTTATCAATACGTTCATATACATCACAATTCTTATCCGTTACTCTTGTCTTAATCTCACTATTACTATTTGGCACGAGATTTCAAGTGGAGAGCGTAAAAACCCATATCTCATTTTCTTTTTTTTTTTCTCGAAAAAAATTTCTACATGTAGTAGGCTTGGATTCCGTAATTGGGGCCGTCTCAAAACCTCGCTCGGAGAAATACCAACAATGCCTCACTTTTTCAACATACATATACACATATCATATCATTGTTTCGACGAGTCATTTAAGTACCTAGAACATCAACATATGAAAATGATAATCTTATACCTATGTGTCCAAATGACGTCATACCCGGTCCATTTGCATCATTGTTTACGCCACCTTTAATCCTCACCTACTATATTCAGCCTTGGCAATATCTTACCCGACACATATCTTTCATACCTTTGATTACTCCGCGTATCCTTTCGTAATTTCCAAATAATAGCGAAAATTTATTCTCTATCGATGCTTATCTTTCGCTCGAAACCAAATTTCGGAGAAATTCATTCCCTATGACTTGGCTCTATGGCACGATCTATGTTATGAAAGAAAAGTAACCACTGACCCTAGGCCTCTAGATTATAAGTGTGGCGCGCAACACACCATAAACAAGATTCTATATTGACACGACTTTCTCACAACCCCTCGTGGATGCCTCAATGTTTCCACTTTGTCACACCCCCGACCTTACTAGGGTGTGATGGGCACCCGACCCCCACATCTCGAGCCGAGCGAACCCACAGACTCTTATTACGCACATAAATTTTTTTCGAATAAAGATAGAATGCAAAATATAACTTTCAGAAGTATTTCTTTCGTTGCTTTCAAATTACATACAATCTATAGTCAAACAAAACCAATCACATATGACGTATTGCCGTTGGAGCCGCTTACAAACTGACAACCAACACCCACGACACTGTCTGCAAAGTCTCTAACATTCATTCAGAAAGCATATCATACAAACTCTGACTCGGCAACACTCCGAACTGAAATGGAGCTCGCCAATCCCGCGGGAACAACTTCTAGCAAAGTCTTCTCTTCATCTGGGTGTACCTGCGTGGCATGAAACGCAGCACTCGAAGAAGAGAGGGTCGGCACGAAGTATGTACCGAGTATGTAAAGCGATAACATATAATAACCATAGCTTAATTTAGGAGAGAAGAAGTCACAATCAAGTTTCATTTACTGCAGCCCTCGCTGGAAGAAACATAAATGTAAACATGGGGTCTTAGAACAATCCTTAAGTAAACGATGCGAGTGAACACACGTTCTTTAAGCACACACAATATAAATACAGAGTACACGAATTCTAGAATGCACAATCTAAATATAGTATCACAATAGTCCCTTCGGACAGCGCCCGCGTAGGAATGATGGCCCCTTCAGGCATGTCGCTTCCGCATAATAATGATAGCCCCTTTGGGCAGCCGCTTCCGCTCGATATCGATAGTGGCCCCTTCGGGCATTGCCGCTTCCGGCATAACAATAATGATGGCCCCTTCGGGCATTGCCGCTTCCGCATAATAATAAAGACTGTCTCCTTCGGGCATAATAGTAATGATAATGTAAACATAAGTAGTAAGTGAAATAAAATAGTAAAATCTCGCACCCCTTTCGGAGTGGTTTTGAAAAATAGCTCACTCGTACATAAGCCGAGGCCATAGTGTACCTCGGACGTGAACCGAGGCCATGGCACACTCGCTGATCACCGAGGCCGTACGTGCATACTGCACCGAGGCCATAGCACACTCGGGCATAAGCCGAGGCCACCGCACCCCTTCGGAGTGGTTTTAGAAAGACTAAATATTAAATCTCACACCCCATCGGAGTGGTTTTAGAAAAATCAATTTTGTGTTTCTTTGCACAAAACTAGTTCTTTAAAAGTCATCTGAACCACAAACGCATTTCCGAAACCATTTCGGAAAACCGAAGTAATAATCATATTAGAAACATTGTTACCCAAAGAAAGTATATTATAGAACATAATGAAGTAGTTAACCAACCGGCCCCGTGGTAGTCGGGACAAATTCAAAAAGTTTCCTTCAATTATTGTACCAAAATAAGCCAAATGGAACTATACAAAAGATCTCGAGCATTGTGGGCCCACCTCGGGCCAAGTCACGGTGGCGTACGTAAATTTCATACATTGAGCTTTACGGAGTCATTATGATAGTCTTAGTGCAATTCGGTCTTGGTTGGACAAGACGTAGATGTCTAAACACTTATTTCATCGAGGCACAAGAAATTTGTTTCAATTCCATTTAATGAAAAGGGTCAAATCCAAACTTAGATTTCTAAGAATAGAATCATCCCCAAGGCTTATATCCAAGCCTATTAGGTCTAAGACATGCCAAAAGAGAGGAGTAAAAGCCTTACATACCTTTCTTGCTTGTTAAGCTCGTCAAGACTCCAATCGTTTCGTCAAAAATCCTACAAATGGTCACATTTACCAATTGTGAATTATTAATTCTAAGGATTCAACTTAATATCATACGGTCTCTTGAAATTCCGGAAGACCTCCCCCGTACCTATAGCATCCCCGAGAATATGGCTCGGCCCAAATCAACAACAAGCCCAACAATGCCAATAACATCAAAAGCATCACGAAACGCATATAACGTAAATAGTTCTCTTCACTACATAGTTCAACAACTTCCATCCCAACTTCATACTATCAAACTAGTATCAACACTTCCCATATTCTTTATCTAATTCAAGACCATTCAAGTGCGATTCGAAGCATTTCATAGTTCCACAAAATATGCAAAAGTTCCACCAAAACCACAACTCACTTAAAACCTTCCAATTTTCGACATAAACTTTCACAACACATTTTATCTTCCAATTTCATTAACAACAATCACAATTTGCACCTTAACAATTCTTTTCCATAAATTACATAAATTTACCATAAAATCACTAAACTTCCTACAACAACTTAACAACCAAATTTTCATGCAAATTATGGCTAGTACTCTTTCAGCACAGCAAAGTTACCACAACACAATTAACATAACAAATGAAATTTGTTCATCCTTTTTCCATTGCTCAATAGCACACGGCCACCCACACACATAACCATGACACACCAATTTCATACTTTATTCATTTTCACATGCTACAACATATATAAGCCTTCCATAACATAAGAATGAAAAAAATTCTTACCTTTCCTTCAATTTCTCCTTTCTTGAATTTGTGAACTTGCAACCAAGAGTAGCTTTCTTGCTATAATAATTATACCACTTTGTAGAGAATCTCGAACTTGACAAGAATTCAAGAAAATTATGATTCTTGAAATCAAGTTGAAGGCAGAATTTTTTTTCCCTTTTTTTTTTGTGCTGAATTTTCTCTGAAATTTTTGGAGCTTTGGTGAAAAAAAAAAATGAGAATTTTGTCCCTTAAAACGGATTAAGTCTGAAGTCGGTTCACTTTGTACCGTAGCGGTATCGTAGCGATGAGACGTAGCCGTACCGTAGCGGTACTCGCTGAAAGCTATTTCGTCGACAGTTCGCTTTGTAATCTCTAGAATTCTCTACTCCGATGTCCCATCAATGAACGGTTTGTTGCATTACAAACTAGACTCGACGAACTTCATTTTAGGATTTTGAAACACTTAAAAACTCCCACATATACTATGATGAGGTACATGTCAAACTCATGTTCGAAAACGCGGGGTATAACAAACGATTGAAAGAAACAACTAGCGCAAATGTCCTAAGTAAGGCTGATGCAGCTTTTCACGACAAGTTAAGCTCGGGAAGTGTTAATACAATAATACATGGAAGGAGGAAAGATGAAAAGGGTCAAGGGTCAACTATGACGGAATCGAATGTCGGAACAAAAATGTTGCTCGGCGAGATTAAGAATATGGATCAAAAGTATAATCAAGTAATGATAAGCACACCTAAAAAGGGGGAAGTGGGTACGATGAAACCCAACTGTTGAGTAGAGGTAATTAACACCACAAATACGAGATACGGATACTCGGGCCAAGGGGGCAGATTCTCGCGAGACAAGGACAAAAAGCTAGAAGCTAAGATGATGGCGGGAAGCGGCGGCGGGAAGTGATTGTGGAGGTCCTAAACGACATGACATCGGAAGGTGGGATTAGAGGACAATACGGCAAAAGAACGACAATGAGTAACTTACCGTGATGTTGTGAGGAAAATACAACCGTGTGAGATCAAAGGTTGAGATGTGTGCGATAAGGTTATTTGATAGTGATGATACGCCTTATAGACAGTAAGGAAAACCCCCGAAATACTTATCCGACCTTATAAGACCAGTCGAACATTCGAGGACGAATGTTCCAAAGGGGGGAAGAATGTTATATCCCGTATTTCGTACGTCGGGATGTCTCGAGTCAACTTTGATAAGTTAAGGACAAGACTCTTCCGGGGTACGAAGTCGAGACTTTTGGGTGTTTTAGAAGTATAAGTGTGTATGTTATGGTGGTATGGAATATTAGAGAAATTTGGGACTAAAAGTGAACAAAAAAAAAAATATATTTCATGAAATATAAGGGAGGTGGCCGGCCATGTGAGTGGGGCCAAGGCCACATGGAAGCCAAATATATTGGACATAAGTCATCATCTTTCTCATTTCATTATCTAGAAAATTCAAGAAAAAATTTGGAGGAGAAGAGCAAGCCATATTCGGCCAAGCTCAAGAAAAACAAGACCAAGATTTGGCCATTCAAAAAATTGTTTCTTCATGCAAACTTACTAATTGGAGGGTGCTAATTAACGTGGAAGTGTTATTGGGGGCGATAGATTATTCGTTTTCATCATTCACCAACTTGAGCAAGTTGTAAAGTTGAAGAAGAAAGGTGAGTTTCAATCTTGTTTTATGTGTTATGCATGGTTTATATGTGTTGTAGTATGTTAAAAAGGAAGAAGATCATGATAGGAAC
Organism: Lycium ferocissimum; assembly: GCF_029784015.1. Taxonomy (NCBI): domain Eukaryota; kingdom Viridiplantae; phylum Streptophyta; class Magnoliopsida; order Solanales; family Solanaceae; genus Lycium; species Lycium ferocissimum. The sequence continues at coordinate 12,528,836 of NC_081344.1, read as the reverse complement.
CAAGTTGGAGTTGAAGTCGTGTAGGTGGGTTTGGCCGTGCACATGTATGTTGTTTTGGAAGTAATGTATTAATGTGAATTAACATGTTTTGATGGTTGTAGAGTGAAGAAAAGGATGAAAATCATTTTTGTGGGTGGAAGTAGTGTTTTAATAGGTCCCCTTAGGGTAGTTGTGAATTAACAAATCGTCGTTAGCGTTTTAGTCGTTGTCGTTATGGATTTTTGATGAGAAATGCAAGTTTAACAACTTAGAGTAATGTTATGTTGATTATGAGATGATTTGGAAGTTTATGCGAATTTTATGTAATTTTTACGTTTACGAATATTGCATTGTTAGTGTGTGGTTTAATGGTATAAATCATGAATTTGGAAGATAAGAATGTGTTTGGAAGTTGTTCTCGGGCTTGGAGACAATTTCGGGTAAGATGGAACAATATTTGGGTTGTTGGAAATATTGTATAGATTGCTTAAAGTGATCTTGTATATTGTTTGAATGTTTGGATTGGTAAACAGTCGTTGTATTTT
>NC_081344.1:12473413-12528212 GCF_029784015.1 Lycium ferocissimum | reverse complement strand
GAAGTCAAACCAACTAGTGAAGTTCTTAAGGCCTCTTAAATTCGCCTAAGTTTTGGTAGGTCTGTCTTCTGGGCGATTTTCATAAAAATGTGTTGCGAATTTGGAAAACTTCCTTAATGAAAGTTGTAGATCTTTGAAATAGCTTTCCAACGGTAGGTCGCCCAACCCAAGCAAAGTTGCGTACAAAAAGTTATGCTGCTTTTATCGAAGTCCTCTCGCCGGAATTTGGCTCCGGGGTTCGAGACGTTACGGATCGTAACACGTGTTAGGGCCGTAACATGGAACCGTAACATCTCAAAAATCACCAGAACTCTCTAGAAATTTTCACTAAAGGACGGTCCAAAAAACGGTCCGTAACACGAAGGACGGTCCTGTAACATCCCGTAAATTCGAATTAGGTATAAATGTATGAATCTAGTATAAAGGTGATATTGTAGTTATACGAATCTATTTGGGATGAACTCAGATAAACAAATGCTTTTGAAGTCAAACCAAAAGTGAAGTTCTTAAGGCCTTCTAAATTCGGTCAAGTCTAGGATAGTACCTGTACTTATGACCTGTTTTCGAAGCGTTAGGAATTTGTGAAAACGTCCTTCTTGAAAGTTGTAGCCTTTGAAATACCGTTCCAACGGTATATTAAGGTCAAGGGGACATCTGTATAAAAAGTTATGGCCATTTTATCAAGGATTATAGTGCAGTCCGTTCACTGATCATGTTATACGAACTTGTTATACGGCTAATATAATTTTATACGGACCGTATAACTCGTCCGTACTTCATGAAACTTCAAATCGATGTTCTGTTTTCAGCCATGATAAAATATGGTCATATTATACGGACCGTATAACTTTATACGGACCGTATAATATGTCCATATAACTTCCGCCTCACTTTTGTATAAATTCAAGCCTCGAGTTCTTTATTTCATTATTCACAATTCCAAGCCCTAGCAACAATCCAAAACATCAAGGTAAGTCAATTCAAAACCTTCCAACTCAATTCTAACATATATTCTAATAATCTAAGCAAGAAATCATTGTTCCTAAACTAGGGTTTTCAAGAAAACCCATCTCAAGGTTCAAGAATTCAAGATTTTGGAAATCTTCTTCAAAGTTAAAATCTTTAATTCAAGTTTGGAGCATTACCAGGTATGTAGAGTTACTATCTACGTGTGGGAACATCATTGTTCTTCCCCACGCCTCATAATCCATAAATTATTATTCTTTACGAAAACTAGGGCTTCTATACCATGCCTATGATAACCCTAGGTCCATGTCCATGATTATATTATGTATGAATTGTTATAATTCCATCTGGCTGAGTTCTTAATATTTCTTTATGATTATTAAGAATTTGTCCGTAATCTATGAAAAACCCATATATCCCATTCCATGGGTTCATGCATGCTAGTTTATGATATATTATGCTATTTTCAAGAAAATACTTACATGTTTTACAAGTTCATTTAAGCAAGCTATAATTCATGATATCCATGTACAAGCAAGTTATATTCATGAAAACCATGGGCAGCAAGTGCCACTTATTTTACATGTCCATGTTTTTGGGGAGTTGCTTTAATTACCGAGAAGGGCTTCAGATAGCCTGAAACTACGTAGCCACCGTAGGATGAGGATCGCTCCACCCATGTCCCGGACGATCTCTCATAATGACCGGATCCTTTATAATATTATTAAATCTCATATCTCCGGCAAGGTATGAGTGTTCGCCGGGAAGGACGCAAGTACGACCATGTTATCGGTTATATTTATCGCTCTCCCCTAAACACGATACTTTACGTACGATATATATGTATATGTACTCATGTTCATGATCATGTTTTCGGTTTCGGTTCTTATCATGTTATTCCATGTCCCATGTTATTTCTTCGCTGTTTTTACATACCAAGACATTCAATGTTGGCGACGTCCCTTTTATTTGCCCGGGACCCCGCATTTCACGATACACAGTGTGGATTTACAGGACAACACATCCGCCGTAGGACGGGGGATTCGTATCCCGGCTTATTGGTGAGCCCTATCTCATTCGGGGTTTAGTCAACTCTTTATTTAATGATTAGCTATGCACGGGGGCCTTGTCTACGAGTATGTTTTTCATGTTCAGACTTATGTCAGAGGTTTCATAGACTAGACAAGTCAGTTATGTTATGTCAGACTTTCAGAGTCGTATAGCCAATTTTTGGCTCATTCATGTTATTTTCGCACATGTTTAAACAAGTATTTTGATTAAGTATTATGACTTATTGCATTTTATAAAGGCTCATCATGCATTCACGTTAAATTCCGCTCATGTTATGCCTCGTGATGATTGGCTATGTGGTTGTCATGCGAGAAGGCACCGAGTGCCGTGTTTTCGCCTGTGCCATGGCCTGGGCGTGACAGTCCATTTTGGGCTCAGTAAAAATATAAATAAGACACTTGTTTTGTTTATTCCTCCACTTTCTAAACAACCCTAATGACGAAAATCATTCCTCCAAGTCTTCAAATCAAAGGTAAGGACATATTTAACATTACTAATTCATTCTAACATCAAACCCATGATTCTTGTGACCAAAACCTAGGGTTTGCAACATAATTCTTCCCAAAGTGATTCAAGCTAGGGTTTGGGTGTTCTTCATTAGAAAAGTGAATTGTTAAACCTTGTTTAACAAATTAAGGTATGTCTCTCTTTTAAAAACTTATTTTGAATGAAAATCACTTTTTAAAACTATTGTTGGAAGTATAAATTTTATTTAAGATTCTTTAATGAATGAAAGGAAAAGTAATCTTTTCATATTTCTTGAACTCTAATTCATGTCTAAATGGTGGTTAATGTGTGTGAGGGGACAAACCCACATTGAACCTAGATTGTAACAAACCCTATATATGTATAAGATATTATGAATGTTTCCCTCTATGAGATATGCTTAATAATGATGGTTAAGAGTTGGTAATGACATTCTTATTGATGAATTGAGACATGGAAATCTTTTGTAAAGGAGTTATACGTTTTCAAAACATTGATTGGAATGACTTATTCTTTCGATATGGCATAATGAACTTTAATGTATTGAGGGTGTGACTACTTTGAGACAATTTGTGAATCGGCTTCTATGCTATGAACTTTATTGTTGTGTTTGGCCTAGCTACTCGGGAGGAAGGGTAGCCACTATGAATCCTAGTGTGGTAATTGCCTAGCCATTCGGGATAAGAGTGGCCACTACTGTGTTCTCTACCCGGAGTGCGGCTAATGCCTAGCTATTCGGGAGGAAGGATAGCCACCGAGAATTTCATATTCCGGTGTGGTGCGCTGTGACAAGGGAACCTTTACGGTCACCCCTTCGATGTGCTTGATTCTTGGGCCTGTATTAGCATGTGTGACATTCTTATTTTCTCATAGAATTGTTGTTGTTAATTATGATCAATTGAAAGGCATATTTGAAGTTGTACTTTGACAAGAGGCCTTAAAATCGGTTTTAATAATTCTTATTGAGCCACACAAACTGAATAACTGCTCTTACATTGGTTTCATATGATTTTCAAGACTGATTTCTTTATGTATTATTTTACTTTATTTTCGTATTATTCATTGTCCTCGAGGCACTCACTGAGTATGAAGTACTGTGCATACCATTGTTATTTTTTATGGTATGTTAGGTAACGGAGAAGAGCAGGTTCTTGATACTCTCGGTGCTTAGGAAGGACTTGTTGTTGCCGTTAATTTGGTGAGCTGTTAATTTGGTGAGCCCACACATTCATTCGTGGGACACCCTATTGATTTACTTATTTATTACATTAGTTGTCCAGGCTGCGTCCGACGAGTCGACTATTACTCATTTATCTTAAGCCTCCCTAGTATACATTTGTGGGTAGTTATTGAGTTATTGATTAACCACTGGGCACGTTGTTATGTTTGACAAGTATAGATAACTAAAGACTTCCGTTGATTTAATTCTTATATGCATGATTAGTTACATTTATTTTATAAACTGTGGAGGCATATATTGAACCTGGCGGGTTCAAGTGTTATTAGTGTGTCGTTTAGGTTCTTCCGATGTTGTTCATGACGTCGGATGCCGGTCACGTCTAGGGTGGGTTTTGGGGCGTGACAAGCTTGGAGAAGAACTTATATTCTAATTTGAAAGATGGGCAGCCATCAATTATATTCTAATTGATAAAAGAATTTTTAAGTTCATGACTTATGAGTTCTTTTTAGGGTAATCTTTAAGGTCATGACTTATGAGTTCTTTTTAGGATTTTAGCTTTTAAGTTACTTGACCAATTTGGTATAGAATTAGAGTAGGAAACGGCTAAATTATTTTACTGGTTTTAGGACTATATTTACTGGTTGCAAAAAAAATGAGGCCAGGCAGGTTTGAACCCTCGACCTTGCCTTCAAAATGGAGCTCTTTAGCAACAGACCAACACACACCTTTGTGTTGAAGCAGTGTCACATTATTGTTTTTACCTTTTACTTTTGTTCCATTTATTTTTTATATATGTATATTATTAAAAAAAATCGACGAAGCAGTGTCACGTGACACCCCTCGGACCAACATAAATCCGCCCCTGCTTCTGGCCTGACCACAAGATTTTCCGTAAATTTAAATGGTAAGATTCAAATTAGTGATCATAATGCACCGTCTCACATAAGTTGTCGCGAAGTATCTTGGGATGGTTTATAAGTTGAGTTTCTAGAAGATGCCACAGTTTTAGATTTTGATTCAAAAACTTGTAAGGTTATTTTTCAAGACTCAAGATGTTGATTAGCTCAAATGCTCCGAGGAATTATTAGAGGCGTTCGGTGCATAGGGATTAATAAGATAGCTAGTTTTGTCTTTTTCATTTCTTTTCTACTTTTATTGGGACGATGTCGTCTATCTGTTTTACTAGAAAAAATCATGAAAACATGGTAATAAGTAGTATTTATTTTAAGTTCTGTTCTTTGTATACAACATTACATGTCTTGTTAAATGACATCTTTTTTTCCTTTCAAATTCAAGGTGAGATCTAGGAGCAGTTTGGACATGGTTTAAAATCATGAGATAAAATCATGATTTGAAATTATGTTTGGACATACAATTGGGATTTCCTAAGTTGTATTTTTTTTATAGACATAAAAACTCCACAAGTTGTGAAAACTATCAAAATATTCTCAATTCTTATACAATCTTACCAAATGATCAAGTCATATTTCATAACAAAATTAATACGCAACTAGAAGGCATTTCTAAAAAATACAACATCAATTGATCAAACTTTAGTTCAATAAAAAAGAAAATTTAACATGAATAGTAATGTAACTACTCTTTAATGTAATCTTCCCACATGGTAAACATAAATAAAGGTTGGTAAATGGTTGGTGGGAGTAATTGTTAAAAACATCTATCAACTTATGAGTTTTTTTTTTTTTTTTTTACAAAATATAAACTTATGGGTCAAATTTTATATTTAAAAATTTCAAAACCATGGTTTGAAACCATGAGATGAAATGCATGTCCAAACGCTGATTTCATCTCATGGTTTCAAACCATGATTTTAAATCGCATGTCCAAACGCCTACCTAGATACCATTAATGTACAACATATATATGTCGAATATAACTTACAACGATAATATTTCATGGAGAAAACAGTAAACCTTTTGTTCTTTCAGCCCAACTATCACAGAGAGTGAGAGTCTAAGTTCTTAACATGTAATTTAAACCTCATTAACGAATACTACTATAAACATAACTCAATTGTCATATCGGATATATACCTACTAATAATCCAAACTTATAGCTTGTCTCTTTTCTTTCCATCATCACTATCTACAGTAATAGACGCATGTTCGCACTAACTTTCGTTTCCAAGACTTTTCCAGCCTGTTTGGCCAAGCTTCTAAAATCAGCTTATTTTAAAAAGTACTTTTTTTTAAAGTACTTTTCAAAAAGATTTTTAATAAAAAAAAGCCAAGGTTGACCAATTAATTTAAAAAGTTAGTGTTTTAGCAATGTTCGTGATCCATTATTGACTATCTCGAACTATTTCTTTTAAAGTGAAGAACCATTAACTTGTATATAGTTTTTGTTTTTCAAATTCTAGCTCGCTTAGGCACCAAACACGGGCCTTTTAGTCATTTAAAAATGGGTCTGGAGACCTTCCAAAAAATTGCATGGCTTGCCCTTCATACGGACTGGTCTTTAATTTTTGCCCCTCAATTCGCTGGTCTTTAATTTTTGTCCCTAATTCTCATTTAATGAAAACTTGTGGGCTAAAGTACTCTTTTCGCACCAAAGATTTTGGGTTCGATCCCCAGCAGAATCGAAAATAATAATAATTTCGCAAGGCATAGGTTCATAGAAACCTATGCCTATTCGGGCGAAGTTACATAGAACCTATGTCTTGTCCGGCAAAGTTCGTGGAAATGAAGTTCTGCCTTAATTTTGCAACTATGAGTATTGCCATAGGTTTTATGTAGTTTCATAGAAACCTTTGCTGTGTTCGGCATGTAACTACATAGCGAATAGGCATAGTTTCATATGAACTTATGCTTTGAGGCATAGGTTCTATGTAGTTTCATAGAAACTTTTGCCATGTCTGACATAATTTATATGTAACTACATTTCGAATAGGCATAGTTTCATATGAACTTATGCCTTACGATTTTTTTTTTTTATTGAGCGGGGATTCGAACCCAACCTCGAGCTATTTTCGGTCACTATTTTAAGCGAAGGACAAAAATTAAAGACCAACAATTTTAGAGACAAAAATTATAGACCAGCCCTTTGAAGAGCGATCGTGCAAATTGCCCGAGAGCTTCTAGTCTCACTCTCAATATCAAACCAAGCCCAAAAGTTAAAAGGGCCTTAAAGTCCAACTCCATTGCCAGTTCATGTTGTATATTTGAAAGAAGTTGACCTTCTTGCTTCTCTCATGGTACACTCCTCTTTCCGCCGAGCCCTCTTTCTCCTCGGTCCCAAAAGTTAAAAGGGCCTTAGTTTTAGAATGGGAAAGAGCAACCAAATATCCACACGAAAATGATATACTAGTCAAGTTAAAATATAGAAGGAATCTCAACATTTTTAGTTAAACAGTTCAAAAAAAAAAAAAATCTAAGGTTTTTTTCGTAAAAGAGATCCCATTTCCTTGCAACTGCATTGAAAGGAACGTTATGGATAAATCAAAGCCTCTCTCTATTGGGAATGAATGGGCAGTTTGATTGCTTCTCCACTGATGATCCTCTTTGGATTTTATACAACACATGACCACAGAGCAAAGCTGAGGAAGACTTAGCATTTTTTTTGCGCGGATTGGCCTTCCTTTAGGGTGGTCTTTAATTTTTGTCCCTCAATTTGGTGGTCTTTAATTTTGTCCTTCGCCTAATACTCCGAGGTTCTGGATTCGAACCCCGCCCTCAGTAAAAAAAAAAAAAAAAAAAAATCGCAAGGCAGAATTTTGAAGGTATAAAGAGTAGACCGATTTTAACGGAGAATGATTATACAAACCACAAACACTTATACAGAGGTGAATATAGCAGAGAGAGATGATACAAATAACTAACACCTATACGGAGGTGCATTAAGCCAACAGGAATACATACAAAGCAGGAGTATCGCTTCTTGGAACTTGAAAGGTTAGAATTTTCAAGTGGTTTCTTTGTACAATTGCACATAGCACCGCGTACATTTAAGAAGTCTCGTAGGCAGCGGATAAATTTGCAGAATAAGATAAGGGTTCAGTAACATTGTTGTCCTTCAGTTTATACATGTTCTTCCAATCCAGACTTCCCTATAACTTGATCTATATTAGTTTCCTTTTCTAAGTTGTGACGAAACATCTTCTGTGTGTCTAGCAAATATAAGTGTATGCCAAACAAAATAGTTACACCAACCTGATGGGGCAGAGTTTGTTAAGGCATAGTTTGCAGGCAAACTCTGCCTTAAGGCTGAGTTTTGCAAGCAAACTATGTCTGATGGGCCAGAGTTTGTAGGCAATCTCTGCTTAGCGAATTTTTTTTTTATAATTTTTGCCTGAGCAGGAGTTCGAACCAGGAATCCTGAGGTTTTAGGTGAAGGACAAAAGTTAAATACTTTTATTTTGATGGACAAAAATTAAAGACCACCCCAAAATAAGGGCATTACTGCGAATTGCCCAAGAATTAGTACTTACCTACTACAAAATTTAAGATTGACCATTTTATGTTTTAGTTGATAACATACAGCTTTACATTTTCTGATAGGCCCCAACATACCGCAACGTTGTTAAAATAATCACTTGTAAAATAAAGCTCAGATGTCAACATATTTATCAATTTTACCATGCAATGATGTATGACTAAGAGCCTGAAAAAACGGCAAGTTATAAAGATAGGGATAAGGCATAGAAACACACCCAAACTATGACGAAATTGTCATGAATTACATACCTAAACTATGAGAGAGTTCTATAATCCCCTGAACTTATTTTTTTCATGCTCTTAAAATTTGTGTAGTACACCTACTGTGCCAAGTCAGCAATAGGTGTTTAATAGGTACAGTTTGCATAAATCATGTGTTCAACAAGTTACAGTTTTAATTGAAGTGTCTAAATAAAAAATTATGTCAATTTTAGTGTATCATATGTATTGAGCCCTAAAAGAAATATACAAACATGAAAAACCACATCATATATAGCGAGTGTCAAAGGCGCATGGACGTGGTCACTCTTTGCTGAACATGTCAACCGGTACTGCTTGACAAAATAGAACCAAGTAGGTGGTGTTTAAAATCGAAAAATTATGGGGGCCCATTATCATGAAACCTTCCAACTGAGGAAATATCATGGACCATATCTCTAGCCTGTATATGATTCTCGAGTAGTAGTATAGTAGTGACCTTACTAAATATGTCTTAGCTAATTGAGATATCGAATTAAACATGAATCAACTTACGTCCTAATTCCTAGACATAACAAAAGGCGTAATTCAGAAAAAATTTGCAATATATTTGTCCACTGCGTTGGTCAAGGGCCACCAACTCAAGTACTGGCACACAAAAAGCCAAAATGAATGAATAGTATTTGATGGTTCACTTCATCCACAATAGTATTTGATGGTTCACTTCATCCACACCACACAAATCAGAATTCGTTCCCTTTAAGCAATACGAACCATGCAACATCTCATACACATACCACGTCTACTTTTTCTGGAGATAGCGCCGGTCCGTCAGTAGGAGTGTTATCTCATACTTAGAGCCGTTTTTTTTTTTTTTAATAAGCGGTCTAAATCAAAATACATATTACCTTTTGTTTGTCTGGTTTTCGACGTGGAACGTCGGAACTGAAGAGTGGTTAAAGAAAAGAAAGATTCATTTTTTTTAAACGTACTAAAAATGAAAGTAAAAACAAATTGAAACGGGGGAGTAATATTTAAACATTAAGATATTTTATTTAAATTCAACTATTAAATACTTAGATATTTGTAATTTTTAATATTAAATTTATTTGTTACAAAATAACAAATTCAGAGAAAGTTCTAATTAATAATAGTGCTATATCAATAAGATATTAGAAAAATAAATTTAATATAATTGTCGGTGCTAATTACTAGTTACTCCCCGTTCAAAAAGAGAGCTCATTTACCCTTTATTTATTTTTTTAATTAAAAAGGAGTGCCCACTTACCAAATTTAAAAAGAATTAGTTTTTCAGGTTTGTCTTATTAAGTGTTAAGTGATCATATCCCAATACATGTTTAATTAGAGGCATTTTAGTCAAATTACATATTTTTATCTAGAAATCAGTATTTCCTTAAGGTGTCCAAATGGTTAATTGAACACTCTATTTGAAGCGGAGGGAGTAATGACTGACATAAAGATGGTTGTGAATGTTGATTCGCTGTCTTGGTTGGAGGTAGCAAACAGTAGCGTACATAGGATTTTTCATAAGCTGTATCGATTACAAAAGAGACATTCAAAATATCAATATCACATTTGTAGGTAAGAAATAGTCCTGACTCATCGGTTAAGTTCACTTTTAAGCTACAAGAGGTCATGGGTTTGATACTACGTAACCACAATTTTAAGCCACAAAAAGTCATATTTGTCAAATATATGTTCAGGTTGAGGTTTGAACCTCCAACGATACTCAATGTCAAGGGTGTCACTTTCTTTCCATATATCATTTATACATAGTATTAATATATGTATTTACCTTCACCTCAATTACCTTCTAGGTGAAGGTAATCGACAATAAAAATGGTACGTTAATAGTGATGGTGATAACTATGGTAGTGTGGAATGATGATAAGAGATAACCATGGCGGTAACTTAATAGTGCTAATACCCCTGTTTATTGGTTGACAAATTGCTAACTTTTAAAAATCCTTTCAGGAACTCCTAAATTGGCCAAACAAACACCAAAAACAAAAAGGAAGTTGTTCACGGACGAACAATATGGTCAAAATGCCAGTGTGGCGTCGCATGTGCTACGCTGATAAGTGAACAAGATCTTTAGGCAACTTACCTCTCTTTTCTGAACAAGATCTTTAGGCAACTTACCTAATTCTTTAATGAAAGTGCAAGTATATTACTACAACTGTACACGACGAGGTTTCATTTCTTGAAATGTTTTTATAATAACATCATTAGAAATCCTATTAAACACATCTTTTTCTACATAAGGTACCAAGCAACCACCAAAATAACCCTCATTCATTCGACTCCGCAAGTCATTGTTGATAAACTTCATTATCGAAAAAGCTCTTTCAACGGATGCAGTGGCAACTGGCAAAAGCAAGGCAAGTTTCACTAAGCGGAATACAAGAGGATAATTTGAATGCTTCTTTGTCTGAACTAATCTTTTTGAAAGATCACAAAGTCCTTTTAGATCGGAGAACCTTTCATCAAGATCACGAACATCAATAATGTAACTCGCAAGTTGATTCTCAAGAGGCCCCATACTAAATTCATCAAAGTCATCAGGATAATGTTCAGCCATTTTCATTATTTTCTTGAGAACAAAACTAGAAAATGAGTCAATTGGATTTAAACAAGCAATTCCATGAAGCAAATCAGTCGTTACTTCATCAAAACGATAAGAAAGCTCCTGAATTTGCCAATCAATAACTTTGCAAAACACTTCAACATAATAATGGGGTGAGACAGTACTACCAGCAAGTTTACGCCGTGATCTCAAAGAGGTAAAGTATGGCTCATCTAAATTAGGTACCAAAATTTCATATTTGATACAAAATTTAGATACTTTATTAATAAGCGAACCCCATTCTTCCTCCCTTAACTTTTGCAACCTTTTCTTTGCTACTTGAACAAGTAGCATGGCATTTGCGATATCTTGCTCCTTTTTCTGTAAGCATTTGTTAAGCTCATCTGTGATTGCTAAAATATCTCTCATCAAATGCAATATGAACGCAACATCAAATGTTTGACATGCTCTGAGAAATCTCATTGCCTTGGCACTTTCATCTGGGCAATGTGAATCAACAACAATATCATCTAGTACATCAACAATTGAACCAAACATAAGAATAAAGTTACTAAAAGATTTGTAGTGGGATCCCCAACAAGTATCACAAGCTCTAGTAAGACCAAATTCTTGGTGCAAACCTCTACCAGTTTCCAGTTCACCCATATCTAATGCCTCTTGAATTCTTTTCTTTTAGATTCTCGATATTCATCCATGCATTTAAAAGAAGCTCCCAACATATTCAAAATACTCGAAACTAATAGTACAAGCTCCCCCACTTCAACACACTTTTGTGAAACCGCAACAAGACTTAGTTGAAGTTGATGAGCAAAGCAATAGTGCTAATATTCGCTAATACCCCTGTTTATTGGCTGACAAATTGCTAGCTTTTACAAATCCTTTTAGGAACTCCTGAATTGGCCAAACACCAAAAACAAAAAGGAAGTTGTTCACGGACAAACAATATGGTCAAAATGTGCCAGTGTGGTGTCGCATGTGCTATGCTGATAAGGGAACAAGATCTTTAGGCAACTTACCTCTCTTTTCATATACTTTTTGACTCTAAATACAGATTTATCAAAAAGCCATTAAAGATGGAACATGACAAATCAAAAGACAATAATATTTGGACAGGGATAACTAGTACATAATTAATGGTATAATTATTGATCAATTCCCCTGCCATACAAAAGTGAGAAATTAGGTTGTAGCTCTAAGCACAACATGACCCAACCTCTTTCCTTCTCCTTTTCATCACTTGAAACTAGAAAACTTTTATTCTTTCATACTAGCAATTCTCTAATTTAAAACCAAACTAGGGACTATTCTTTTTTGAGCCCTAAAACTACCCAATAAAGACCTGTTTCTTTTGCTGCTAAACATTCTTAAAACCATCATAACTATCTTAACTCTATACTTCCCCAAATCTCCCCTATCCAGAACTAATAACAAAATCTGCCCTGCTTCTAAAACTTCAAGTCTTCTGTTATTTCATTCTTCAACAATCATTTATTGGTTAGTAAGTCCAGTCCTGAGGAAGAACAAACTCTTGTGACATTGATGCTGGCTGTGAGTAAGTATTTTCCGTCCTGACATTACGTCTCTGTTGAGCCACTGCCATATTATTCGGATATTTCGAACCACTAGCCAAAGTTAAGCCGCTTTCGCCATTATAAAATCTGGCTTGAACACGAGGCTGCGACCGAGCATCCATAGCTTCTAAATTCAAGTTCAAGGCCTGGACCACTCTATCTGGCAGTAAAACTGTTGAACACCCTGCTAATTTCCAAACAAAAATTTTGCATACACATCAGCATAACAGAACAAAACCAACAGAGAAACAAGGGCATGTTTACATCAGTGAATAAATGAAGAAATTAGAATCTAAACAAAAAAGGATAATGAAATCTGAGTCAAACCGATTAGCTGGGTACTAATTTGAATCTTTCTTTGATGTTCACACCCACCCAAAACACACACAGACCAATTGAAAAGCATCCATATGACTAGACGCTGACACTAAAGAACAGCCCAAAACTAGGGTCATCTTCCACTATCAGCGCCATTAGACCATCAACAAACATTAATTAAAAAAAATAATTAAGACCCAATCTTCTCCATTAAGTAAACGTAAGTCTACATCCACAGGGGCTGTTTGGTTCGCCGACTAGATTATTCCAGGATTATAGCCCCGGATTATTCCAAGATTATAATCCTTCGACTAATTTATCTCACTTAGGAGGTGGAATAAAATCATCCCAAGTTTGATTGGATAAATTGGAATATTCAGGATTAAATTTATATTGTGTTCAATTAATGGAATAAACTTATACTTGGACCAAACAATATAAATTTAGTCCTAACTTAATCCTGAAATACTCCACCTTATTCCGCGTACCAAACCACCCTATAGGGTCAAACCAAGTGGTAATACACATAACCACTTCACTAATCAATGACATAAATCAATTAAATATCTACTTCTGAGTTATGACTAACACCACAACCGAGATAGCGTGATATGCAGTGTGGATGGTTCAGCTAGCCGAGGGTGGTATGCGCACGAGCCCGGAGCTCGGATGTCTCGGCGAGCCTTGTTCGCAGGTCCCCCGTCGGGCGGCGGGTGGTCGTGGCCGGCTCATGCCGAGAGGGGCTAGTGGCGAAAGGATAGGGACTGATCACAAGGGGGTAGGGCCAGAGGGGGTCGTGGTATAGTAGATGAGCATGACGACCATACACCGAGTGCCCAACTCCGGCCCGGCAGCCTCGTCGAAGCCGTAGATCCCGTCGGCTTCTACCGAGTCGACTTCGGGAGATCCCGTCGACCTCTACCTACTGTCGACTTGCAGCATCCGTCGACACCGTATTTACGCCGGGATTTATTTTCGCATCACGTGTTCGCCGTCGCACGATAGCCGCCGTTTCGTCGTCCACGTGGTGAACGGCTAGCTCGTGATCTACGGGGTGGCACGGAGTCGGACTTCGATTACTTATTCGAGGACTTCGATATGTCTCGGCTCAGTGAACTGCTCGGCTCCGGGAGCCGTCTCGGGAGCCCTCCTCACCCCACCATCTCAGGAGCCCGTCGACACACAGGTTTAATTTTTTACAATAAAATAATGTATTAAATTAATTTTTTATATGTTATTTTATGTTTACTTTAGCATAGAACTAAACTAAATTGTTTATATGTTATTTCAGGTTCATTCTTACCGCACTTTATGGACCCGACTCCCAGCTCAAAGACTATCTACATCTCCGCTCCGGGGCCCACTCGTGAGACCACCGAGGAGGCAGCTCTACGAGCCCTCTAACCGGCCATCTCAGGAGCCCGTCGACACACAGGTTTGATTTTTTACAATAAAATAATGTATTTATTAATTGTTTACATGTTATTCCATGTTTAGTTTAGCATAAATCTAAACTAAATTGTTTATATGTTATTTCAGGTTCATTCTTCTGCACATGTGGACCTGTCTCCTGTTGAGATTGAGTCATCTCTTGAAGCTCACATTTCGGCCATCGTCGTCTCCATAGGAAGCATGTTTTGAACAAGCCCCCTAGAAAGGGAACGCAGGATGATCACGCCATACGACGTGTGCGTTAAGAAAGAAGGGGATGGAGATGATGGTGAGGGTGGTGGGGTTCGTCTTAGGCCTAAGGTTATTCTAAAGGCTCTCACATGTGGGACCTAGGGGGATGGAGACTGTGTATTTGTAAATAAAATGTACATTTTATGTTAATATTTTTTTTTTGGTATTATTTGCTTAATGATAATTAGTTATCTTAGTTTTTATTGTTGTTTAATAATAACTAATGCGACGTCCTAAATTAATCAAAATCCTATAAAATAAAACACTTAAACCTAAAGATAACAAGTTTTCAAACAAACAAAATTTACTTCGGGGCACTTTACAACCCCTAAAATGACTATCCAAATGTATAGGTATACTTGATGCGTTGAGCCTACATTATTGTTCGCAGAAAAAGATATCAGGTTCTATATAAAATATTGATATTCCGGCGTTTTTAAACATGAATAATCTTTTGCCAAAGTACGGAAAAAACGTGAATTTCAAAACTTTTGGCCAATGAATAAAGGGTTGGGAGTTTTTGTTAGAGAGGTATTGCGCACTAATTTAGTGCGCAAAAGGCATTTTGGTAACTTTTTTTTTAACTGGGGTATTTTGGTACCTTTGGTCACTTTTTGGGTTATTTAAGTTGCGGACTCCACGTACACAGGGGCGGAACGTAACATTTGATAAGGGGGTTCAAGAAAATATAATGAAAAAATAAACACGCGAAAAAATCAAAACAAACACAATTTTCTATTGAAAGTGCAAGTATATTACTACAACTGTACACGACGAGGTTTCATTTCTTGAAATGTTTTTATAATAACATCATTAGAAATCCTATTAAACACATCTTTTTCTACATAAGGGCAACCACCACAAAATAACCTCATTCATCGACTCAAGTCATTCTTGATAAACTTCATTACCGAAAAAGCTCTTTCAACGGATGCAAGCAAGTTGGAAAAAGCAAGGCAAGTTTCGATAAGCGGAATACAAGAGGATAATTTGAATGCTTCTTTATCGAACTAATATTTTTGAAAGATCACAAAGTCCTTTTAGATAGGAGAACTTTCATCAAGATCACGAACATCAATAATGTAACTTGCAAGTTGATTCTCAAGAGGCCCCATACTAAATTCATCAAAGTCATCAGGATAATGTTCAGCCATTCTCATTATTTTCTTGAGAACAAAACTAGAAAATGAGTCAATTGGATTTAAACAAGCAATTCCATGAAGCAAATCAGTCGTTACTTCATCAAAACGATAAGAAAGCTCCTGAATTTGCCAATCAATAACTTTGCAAAACACTTCAACATAATAATGGGGTGAGACAGTACTACCAGCAAGTTTACGCCGTGATCTCAAAGAGATAAAGTACGGCTCATCTAAATTAGGTACCAAAATTTCATACTTGATACAAAATTTAGATACTTTATTAATAAAGCGAACCCCATTCTTCCTCCCTTAACTTTTGCAACCTTTTCTTTGCTACTTGAACAAGTAGCATGGCATTTGCGATATCTTGCTCCTTTTCCGTAAGCATTTGTTAAGCTCATCGTGATTGCTAAAATATCTCTCATCAAATGCAATATGAATGCAACATCAAATGTTTGACATGCTCTGAGAAATCTCATTGCCTTGGCACATTCATCTGGACAATGTGAATCAACAATAATATCATCAAGTACATCAACAATTGAACCAAACATAAGAAAAAAGTTACTAAAAGATTTGTAGTGGGATCCCCAACAAGTATCACAAGCTCTAGTAAGACCAAATTCTTGATGCAAGCCTCTACCAGTTTCCAGTTCACCCATATCTAATGCCTCTTGAATTTTTTTCTTTTAGATTCTCGATATTCATCCATGCATTTAAAAGAAGCTCCCAACATATTCAAAATACTCGAAACCAATAGTACAAGCTCTCCCACTTCAACACACTTTTTAGAAACCACAACAAGACTTAGTTGAAGTTGATGAGCAAAGCAATGAACAGAATGAGCCGATCTACTCTGTTGCCTAATCAACATTTTAAGGCCATTGATTCTACCTTGCATATTACTTGCCCCATCGTAACATTGTCCATGTACATAAGAAAGACTCAAGGAGCGTTGAGCAAGTAAATTAACAATTGCTTCTTTTAGAGATGATGCACAAGTATCTTGAACATGAATAATGTCAATAAGTCGCTCCATCACAAATCCCATTCTATCAACATATCGTAAAACAACGGCCATTTGATCCTTGCGTGACACATCAAAAGATTCATCAACCAAAAAGGCAAAGTAATCACCATTTAATTCTTTTATGATAGCCTTAATTGTTTCAATTTTTCACGTGATCACAATTTCTTTTTGAATCATTGGAAAAGTCATCAGATCATTTTGTGGAGCATGTTTCAATACAAAATCTTTAATGTTATCACACCTTTCAGAATACCATGAAAGAATTTCAAGAAAATTACCTCTGCTAAGTGATGATTTAGATTTATCGTGATCCCGAAATGCCAATCCTTGATTCAAAAGAAGCCTTGCAACATCAACTGAAGCAATTAAGTGGAGCCGATACTCATGCTTAAACTGATTATCTTGCCTCACAAGTGCAGATTGAATAGATTGTTCTTGTCGCTCTAGATCTTCACAATTCTTTCTTGCCTGATTATGAATGCTATTTCTGCCACCAACATGTTTAAGACTCTTCCTTTTTTGCCAACTCTTAAACCCTATGGTCGAAAATACATCACCCCCACCTTGATGAATAGTATCGTCTTTAAATAGATAGCAATTCAAACAAAAGAGTGCATCTTTATTTTCACTATACTCCAACCAATTAGAATATTCAATAAACCACTAAGGATTAAAAAGATGCATGTATCTAGAAACTTTTGTTTTAGGATACTCTTTAAGCCGAGGTTGACAAGGACCTCTCCTAAGGTATTCTCTTCGAATAACATCACGATGATTTGGATGAAAGTCCAAGATTTGAGTTCCCAAGATTTGAGTTCTTTCACCCGGATCATGCTTTAAAGAATTCAAATCAAATTGCTGAGAAGAAAGCAATGGTACTTCTGAGTGGTTGACATTTTCTTCTGGATTAGGTTGATCACGAGAGTCCAAATTTGATTTTGGAACTTTGGTAAAATAATTCTTCACTGACTTTTGAGCCTGAATTATAATAAAAATTTAGTTAGAATTAAAGGCACAATGTCGATCTTAAAAGTAAATAAAACAATCAGTAACCTTAAGCATATCCCAGTTCAAATGCCCAGAGATTATCCTATATTATAAAAACCTACCAAATGTCTCAAAAAGCAAGAAAACAACTTAACCACAATCCAGCACACATAAAAGGGAATTGATAACTAAATAAAAATCTACACTTTGATTCTTTTATCAACTAAAAATAAATATTTGGAAGACCAATTTTGCAAACAAACAACATTTAAGAATTAAAACAATTAAGGCTTGGGGTTCATGGATGGAAAATGGGTCAGCTACCCATTTCACAAAATGGGTTGATTAACAACTAACAAGAAACAATAATGGGTTTGTTGTGATTTTGAGTATGGTAAAAAAATAGGAAAAACTACATATATATACATGTTAAGTAGAAATATTTACGAAACGTGACGATAGTTTTCCTTATTTACGAAATATAATGATATATTATGAAACATGACGGATTTTCATATATTTTTCATTTTTCATTTTTTATTTTTTTCCAGAAAGTATATATATTTTTAAAAAAATATATTTTTTAAATATATTTTTTTTTAAATTAATTTTTTTGCTCAAAGTCTTAAAAAATTACCTCAATTTTTTGTGTATGAAAGCTGTATGAAACATGTATGAAATGTGTATATGTGAGCTAAATTTTTAATATAATTTTCATACACAAAATTGTGAGCGAAAACTTTAAGCCTTGAATATTGTATGAAAGTTGTTACAATGTTGTTGTAGTTGTAAAACCTAATATGAACTTTATATACGAAAAAAGTGTTTGAAATTCTAAGTCTTGAGCGAGATATACACATTTCATACCATTCTCATGCATGAGCCTTGAGCGAGATATACACATTTCATACGTTCTTCATACAGAAAATTTGAGCTAACTTTTTAAGCCTTGAGCAAGATATACACATTTCCTACACAAAAATTTGAGCGATTATTTTAAGTCTTGAATGTTGTATCAAAGTTGTATACGATGTTGTTGTAGTTGTATTAATTTTACAAAAATCTAACATGAACTTTATATATGAAAATATGAGCGAAATTTCAAGACTTGAGCGAGATACAAATTTCATACTGTTTTCATACACATAATTTTGAGCTGGTTTTTTAAGCCATGAACGAGATATACACATTTCATATAGTTTTCATACACTAAATTTTGAGCGAATTTTTTAAGCCTTGAACGAGATATACACATTTCATACAACTTTCATACATATATTTTTGAGCCAAAAAAAATTTTAAAAAAAAAAAAAAATTTTTTTTTAAAAATAAAAAAAATATTTAAAAAAAAAAGAAATTTAAAAATAAAATTAAAAAATATTTTTTAAAAAATATATATATATATATATTAAAAAAAAAGCATGTTTTGTATAAGGTTTATAATGTTATATTTTGTTAATGTAAAACTATAGTTACGTTTCGTAAATATTTCCCCTTAAGATGTATATATACGTAGTTGACCCTAAAAAATAAGAGAGAAAAAAAAAACGAAATGGGCCCAATGCAAAGTGTAAAATCGAAAAACTATGGGGGCCCATTATCATGAAACCTTCCAACTGAAGAAATATCATGGACCATATCTCAAGCCTATATATGATTCTCGAGTAGTAATATAGTAGTGACCTTACTAAATATGTCTTAGCTAATTGAGGTATCGAATTAAACATGAATCAACTTACCTCCTAATTCCTAGGCATAACAAAAGGCGTAATTCAGAAAAAAATTGCAATATATTTGTCCACTGCGTTGGTCAAGGGCCACCAACTCAAGTACTTGCAAACAAAAAGCCAAAATGAATGAATAATATTTGATGGTTCACTTCATCCACACCACACAAATCAGAATTCCTTCCCTTTAAGCAATACGAACCATGCGACATCTCATACACATACCACGTCAACTTTTTACGGAGATAGCGCCGGTCCGTCTGTAGGAGTGTTATCTCGTACTTAGAGCCATTTTTTTTTTAATAAGCGGTCTAAATCAAAATACATAATACCTGTTTTCCACGTGGAACATCGGAATTGAAGAGTTGCTAAAGAAAAGAAAGATTCATTTTTTTTAAACGTACTAAAAACGAAAGTAAAAACAAATTGAAATGGAGGGAGTAATATTTATACATTAAGATATTGTATTTAAATTCAAATATTAAATTATTAGATATATTTTTATTTAATTAGATATTTTTATTTTTAATATTAAAATTTGTTAAAAAATAACAAATTCAGAGAAAGTTCTAATTAATAATAGTGCTATATCAATAAGATATAAGAAAAATAAATTTATATAATGGTCGGTGGTAGTCACTAGTTACTCCCCGTTCAAAAAGAGTGTTCATTTACCTTCTTCTTCTTTTTTAATTAAAAAGAAGTGTCCATTTACCAAATCAAAAAGAATTATTTTTTTCAAATTTGTCTTATTAAGTGTTAAGTGATCATATCCCAATGCATGTTTAATTAGAGGCATTTTAATCAAATTACCTATTTTTGTCTAGAAATTAGTATTTCCTTAAGGTGTCCAAATGGTTAATTGGACACTCGTTTTGAAGCGGATGGAGTAATGATTGACAATGATGGTTGTGAATGTTGACTCGCTGTCTTGGTTGTAGGTAGCAAGCAGTGGCGTAGGTAGGATTTTTCATAAGTTGTGTCGATTATAAAAGAGACATTCAAAATATCAATATCACACTTGTAGGTAAGAGATAGTCTTGACCAATCGGTTAAGTTCAGTTTTAAGCTACAAGTGGTCGTGGATTTGATACTACATAACCACAATTTTAAGCCACAGAAAGTCATATTTGTCAAAAATATGTTTAGGTTGAGATTTGAACCCCCAACGATACTCAATGTCAAGAGGTGTCACTTTCTTTCCATATATAGTTTATACAGAGTATTAATATGTGTATTTACCTTCACCTCAATTACCTTCAAGGTGAAGGTAATCGACACTAATGACTAAAAATGGTACGTTAATAGTGATGGTGGTGATGGTGATAACTATGGTAGTGCGGACTGACGATAAGAGATAACTATGACGGAAACTTATAGTGCTAATATTCGCTAATACCCCTGCTGTTTATTGGTTGACAAATTGCTAACTTTTAAAAATCCTTTTAGGAACTCCTAAATTGGCCAAACAAACACCAAAAACAAAAAGGAAGTTGTTCACGGACGAACAATATGGTCAAAATGCCAGTGTGGCGTCGCATGTGCTATGCTGATAAGTGAACAAGATCTTTAGGCACCTTACCTCTCTTTTCATATACTTTTTGACTCTAAATACAGATTTATCAAAAAGCCATTAAAGATGGAACATGACAAATCAAAAGACAATAATATTTGGACAGGGATAACTAGTACATAATTAATGGTATAATTATTGATCAATT
This sequence comes from Lycium ferocissimum, assembly GCF_029784015.1. Taxonomy (NCBI): domain Eukaryota; kingdom Viridiplantae; phylum Streptophyta; class Magnoliopsida; order Solanales; family Solanaceae; genus Lycium; species Lycium ferocissimum. The sequence goes on along the minus strand of NC_081344.1, from coordinate 12,507,070 downwards.
CCCCTGCCATACAAAAGTGAGGAAATTAGGTTGTAGCTCTAAGCACAACATGACCCAACCTTCTTTCCTTCTCCTTTTCATCACTTGAAACTAGAAAACTTTTATTCTTTCATACTAGCAATTCTCTAATTTAAAACCAAACCAGGGACTATTCTTTTTTGAGCCCTAAAACTACCCAATACAGACCTATTTCTTTTGCTGCTAAACATTCTTAAACCATCATAACTATCTTAACTCTATACTTCCCGAAATCTCCCCTATCCAGAACTAATAACAAAATCTGCTCTGCTTCTAAAACTTCAAGTCTTCTGTTATTTCATTCTTCAACAATCATTTATTGGTTAGTAAGTCCAGTCCTGAGGAAGAACAAAATCTTGTGACATTGATGCTGGCTGTGAGTAAGTATTTTCCGTCCTGACATTACGTCTCTGTTGAGCCACTGCCATATTATTCGGATATTTCGAACCACTAGCCAAAGTTAAGCCGCTTTCGCCATTATAAAATCTGGCTTGAACACGAGGCTGCGACCGAGCATCCATAGCTTCTAAATTCAAGTTCAAGGCCTGGACCACTCTATCTGGCAGTAAAACTGTTGAACACCCTGCTAATTTCCAAACAAAATTTTTGCATACACATCAGCATAACAGAACAAAACCAACAGAGAAACAAGGGCATGTATACATCAGTGAATAAATGAAGAAAATTAGTAGGCGTTTGGCCATAGATACCAAAAACAAATTCACTTTTTTTGGAATTTTTGAAGTTGGAGTTGGAGTTGTGTTTCGCCATAGTTTTTGAAATTCTAGTTTTTGGTGAAATGCAATTGTAAAAAAGTGAAAAAAGTGACATTTTTTTGAAAAACAAATTTTTTGAGTTTTTGGTATTTATGGCCAAACGCCCAAAAGCGAAAAAAGTGAAAAAAAAATTCCGAAAAAAGTGAATAATTTTTATGGCCAACGGGACCTTAGAATCTAAACAAAAAAGGATAACGAAATCAGAGTCAAACTGATTAGCTGGGTACTAATTTGAATCTTTCTTTGAGGTTCACACCCACCCAAAACACACACAGACCAATTGAAAAGCATCCATATGACTAGACGCTGACACTAAAGAACAGTCCAAAACTTGGGTCATCCTCCACTATCAGCGCCATTAGACCATCAACAAACATTAATTAAAAAAATAATTAAGACCAATCTTCTCCATTAAGTAAACGTAAGTCTACATCCCCAGGGGCTATTTGGTTTGCCGACTAAATTATTTCAGGATTATAGCCCCGAATTATTCCAGGATTATAATCCTTCGACTAATTTATCTACAAAATAATCTCAAGTTTGATGGGATTTCAAGATTAAGTATGGATTAAAGTTATACTGTATTTGATTGACGGTGATAAATTTATACCATCAATCAAACACAGTATAAATTTTTATCGCAGACTTAATCCTGAGATAGCCCATCTTATCCCGCGTACCAAACGACCCCATAGAGTCAAACCAAGTGGTAACACACATAACCACTTCATTAATCAATGACATAATTTAGTTGTTAATATCTACTTATGACTAACACCATAACAGGGGGGGCAAAAAAGGTACCTGGTTTCTTTCTTGTTTCAGTTTGTGTCGTCCCAATTCTTCTGGGCAAGAAAACACCAGTTCCAGCACACTCCCTTTTAGGACCTGGATTACCCAGAAAAATAGCGCGCATGCCCAAGCCAGGCTGTTGCTGAGACTGAGACTGTTGCAACTTAGACCAACCAGAAACTGAAGAATTCATCTGCCTAGCAGCTCCACTTTGGCCTCTGCTGTGAACCAATTGCTGGTGGTTCTGGTTCACCGGATACTGCTCAAATCCACCTTTACCCGACCCGAACACTGCTTGTCCTTGCTTCAACATCTGTTGTTGTTTCAATCGCTGAAACTACATTCATAAATAAGCAAACATATAAGTTACATGGAAGAAAAATTAAACGAAAAGGACAAAATCAGTGGACTATAGCAGCATAGCTACACTGTCACTTACAATACTACTGCTCCTCTAGTCCAAAATAATTGAGGTTTTAAGCCTAAGACACATGGATTAAGAAATTTACTAACTCCTAACAATTAAGAAGAATTTGACTAAACTACCCTTAATTATAATTTTCATTTCTTTTTAGGTGAATATGAGAATGAGTCAAAAAGAGAACTAAATACTTTATTGATTTTGTTTAGAGCCTAAAATCTCAATTATTTTGGACAAGAGAGTAGTAATTACATAATATTAAAGCTTACTTGAGCAACTTGCAACTGCTGGTAAGAGAGCGAGGGCTGATTTAAGTTCAATGACGCAAGACTTGGCTTAGAGTTTTGTGTAGCTACAGAGCCTCTGCTGGTTTTGGTCTGATAAAGTCCGTCAGCCGCATAAAGCTGATCAAAAGCCCCACTGCTTCCGTTCACCGGCGGCGGGGAAGAGGCATGTGAAGGGCAGTTTGGGCTTCCATGGCCTGAACCCTGCTTGCACCCGCATAACGTAGATTGTGGCGAACCTGACAAACTCCAACCCTACAAAAACAACAACAAAAAGAAACAAACCTTAATCAAACAAAAACAGACAAGAGGGGTTGTTCAGGTGGAAAACACCCTCCACCTGCAGTTTTAAGGTTGTGAATTCGAGTCGCCCAGAAAGCAAAAAGGTGGAAGCTACTAAGTAGGGGTAAACAAATCAATCAAAAACAGGAAAAAGAATCAAAAGATACCTTTGTGTTTCCGTAGCCGAAACCAGAGTCCTGATGAAGTGTAGAGTTAGCCATTTTGTGAGTTAACCACTCTTCTTCATCACTCTCTGTATCCACTGACCCAATCACAGACTCAACGGGTGAACTCAGATCCGAGTGAGGTCCAAACGGGTTAAACCCGGGTCCAAGGTACTTGTTTCTCTTGAAGTCTATGAGAAGGTCATCATCAGTAAGAAACTGTGAAGGAAGCCAAAACTCATAATCATCCAACTTATTCTCCATCTCAACAATTAAATGAAAGAGTAAAGAATCACAGAAGTTGGATGGGGTTTATTAAAGAGCTTTTAAGGTTGCTGCTTCTTTAAGGTATAATAATTATAGACACAACACATTACCCCTTGAGAGAAACAGTGAAGTAAAGAGATTGTAATGAACTATGGGAGGCAGCAAGTTTATATAATGAAGTGCAAGAGAGAGAAAATGGGGATATGGTGGGGTTGGAACAAAGGTGTTTGGAGTAGCCATTTTTATATCCACTTGCTGTGTCAGTATTAAGTGCCAACTAGCAAATCCGAGACTATTAAATGCACCCTATTGCATTTTTTGTGATAATGTATGTGTATGTATTGAATAGGACAATATTATTTCTTTTTTTTTTAATTTCACACCTGAATTATCTGTGGGGTTAACATCTCAATTTTGAAGAGATGATACATAAATACTAAATAGAGTAAGTTTTTAATGAAAATAGATTAAATCAAAAGACCTAAATTAGGTTAAAGTAGTTAAGAAATATCCTAATTAATGTTTTCTTAAAACACATGCATGTAAAAGATAAATACAATAAATAATTTGAGACGGAAGAAGTATTTATCTTAAAGTCTGACTAATTTGTATTTGTGCCAAAAGTTTAAGTTGATCCTTTATCTCCCGTAAAAGGTCATAGCTCGTCCCAAGCTTATAAAAGGAGAAAGTAAACATGTCAAGATTTCTACAGACTTTCATTGTGAAAGTCATTTTGAGTGATAAAATATTCGCTACCAAAACGATTTCATTGCTTGGAGTTCAAATTCGAAATCTTAGTTATAGATGGAAGGGAACATAGGTTACAATATTATTTGATTTAGTTATGAGGGAAAAAATTAAATATTACAATAGTTAAAAAGTTTATTTGATAAAAGAGTGTTACAATCAACCTTCAAAGTAGGAATAATTCAATTACCCTTTAAATTATGAATAAAATGAATTGAATTATTATCAGCTGATATAATTGTGTACAATGATTAATAAGTATTCCATACAGTAAAAACATTGTATACAAAGAGCATCATGTGAGTTATAAAAATGGAAAAAAGTATTAAACATATATGTATAGTTTATTTTAGTTCACACATGTTGTTGGTTAGATTGTCCATATTAGTTGAAGAAATTAATTACTCCTATTTGTCTTTTGTGTTATTCTGGACAATTTTCCACTTATGAGATATGAGAAATTTGAAATAAAGCTCAATATTTGTGTATATTGATTAATGAGGATTATCTACATGAACAATGTGAAATTGTTTAAAACATTGTTTACAAAAAGCATCATGTAAGTTACAAGTAGTACAAAGATTAATGATCCATCCGTTGATAGTAGGTGTAACGTATTACATTTTACATTTATGAACTTTAGCTTAATGTGTATAACAATGGAAAAAAGTATTAAACATATATGTATAGTTTATTTTAGTTCACACCTATTGTTGGTTAGATTGTCCATATTAGTTGAAGACATTAATTATTTTGTCTTTTGCATCATCTGGATAATTTTTCACTTATAAAATTACAAATTTTTGAAATAAAGATCAATTATATATATATATATATATATATATATATATATATATATTCAAATGTTAAAAGATAGTACTATGTAATCTTTAACTATTCAGTATCTAAGTTTAAATACCAATTTCTTGAACAAAAACATATGTAGTACAATTATTACTCCTACAGACTACAAGTAGGCATCAAATGCTAGAGATCGTACACGGCGATGTAGAAAACGACTATCAACTTGCGTTTGAAACGACTCTCTAGTCCTTTCTAAAACAAGATCTTTCCTTTTCTTCTAGAAAAAAAAAAAAAGAATCCAATCACTACGATCAATTTTTTTTTTCCAATGATGAATATCAATATATCATCTAGTTTCTCGGTGCATTTAGACATAGATTCATTAACTTTTTTAATTAATTTTACATATTGAGTATGTATGAAAAGCACTATAGATCATACATATTTTAAAATCATAATCGGAAATTATATGAATCACTGAGTAATAAGATGGGACAAGAGAAAGTATCATATTTGTACTGTTCAATTTCTCACACAAAATTTAAGGAGGCTCGGAGAGTTAGCGCTTTCCCTTTTTTTTTTTTTTTTTTTTTTCTCAACAGAATTGATATGCACCAATCAAACACTAGTCATTCATATAAAGCAGTAGCAAATCTTATTGGCAATTCAAATTGAGAAGTTTTTATCCTAGGAGACTTCATGGAGAAGTGATGAAGCTAGCGCAACTAATCTATGGCTATAAGTCCTAGCGCCCCTATTTAAATATTAAAAGCTACATCTTCCCGGTAATACATGATATGCCAGATATCCTTGCAAATCGTAATCACATCCAAAGAATGAATTGTTCTTCTATTTAGCATTTGAGTCATGTCAATGAAACTGACAATAATTGTATGTTCCTCCATTCTTGCACCGCCTAAGCCTGTCAATTGCGTTGGGTCGGCCTGGGACCGGCCCACCTAACCCGATAAGAGGGTGGTGGGCTGGGCTAGTGGAAAAAAATTAAGGGGCTGGGCCGGACATGTCATTTAGCCCGGTAGCCCGGCCCACCAACAACCCGGGTTCTGGCTCACAGGGGGCCTAGCCCGGCCCATTTCGAATTAATTTTTTTTTAAAAAAATATTATTGAAGTGGTATATTTGTGTATATCTTGTATATGTTAATAGTATATTTGTGTATATCTTGAATATGTTGTTGGAATGAAGACTCCCAACGGCTATTTAAGTGCTAAAAATTATAAAAAGTTCAGAATGTGATACAAGACTACATAAGTAATTTAAAATAAAACTTCAAACTTAAATTGATAACATTGCAAATTCAAAACATACAAACTTGAACGGTTAACTTATTACAAATGAAAAGTTCAAAATGCTAGCATCGATGGAGAAATTTAAAGAAGAGATAAACTTCAAAGTTCAATTTTGTGTCTTTTGTCCAAGTGCCTACGTAACGGACCGGTACCCCCCAAAACTGATTCGGACTTATGGAGATATATTTGACCATAATGTTGACATTTAACATGTTCCTCGTCTACTCGCTCAAAATGCAACCACACTGGACTTGAAATTGATCTTTGGACTGGAGGAGGAGGTGGAGGATTATCATTATCCATTAAATTTAAATTTTGAAATTTGAACTTGGAAGTTGGAAGAGAGAGAGAGAGAGAGAGATGAGTAGGAAATTTAGGGAAAGAGGAGAGTAGGGAATTGTGAGACAATATGGAGACGAATGAATGGTATTTATAGATTGAAAATAGGGCCAAAGTATAATTTAAGGAACTTGATGGTTAAAATAAAGTTGACAACAACTAGATTTTAAAGTATCAAACTTAATAAATTTTAGTATTAGAGTTTTTTTTTTTTTAAATAATTAAAATTCGGCCCGGCCCACTAATTAAAACCCGGCCTGGCCCACTTAGCCCACTATGTACCCCTACCAGGGTAGGGGGCTGGGCCGGACACCCCTTTCCTTCCTCCAACCCGGCCCACTAACTATGGCCCGGCCCGGCCCACTTGACAGGCTTAGCACCGCCGCAATTTAAATTGCTTTCCGAATTGCTAATACTTCAGCTATCAAAACTTTTACAAACAAATTAAGTTGTCTACAATTAAGAATTAAACGAGCGATGCAGCGGAACCGATTAGGATGCACCAACATAAGAACAATAATGCAAGAAATCGATAAACCTAATGAACACAAGATTTACGTGGAAACTCAAGATGGAAAAAACCACAGGGCGCGAAGCGCAAAAAAATCAACTATAAGGTGAGGAGTACAAAACGATCTCAACAGGGTGTCGAAGCACAATGAGATCAAAGGAAACGAAAGATTATAATCACTCAATAAAAACTCTCTCCAACCTAAGTGTGGAATATAGTCTTGTGTGTAGTCTTGATAGTTGTTCTCTTTTTTTCTTGATGTTCTGGCCGAAAATCTCCTTTAAATAGGGGTTGAAGACGTTCAAAATCCCAGTTGGTATGGGACAAGCCAGTCGAATCCCAGTTGGAATGGGACAATTATTGAATCCCAGTTGGAATGGGACAGTTTCGATAAACCTTTTTGGGACATATTTTAACATCTACCATAGGCATGTGAAGCACTTGACTGTTAGCCTTCAAATCTACCATTAGAATACTTGCTTAGAAAACATATGCTCTAAAGTCTCAGGTTCATACCACAAATAGGATAAGTTGAATTTATGATCTCAATTCTCTCTACGACGATGTTTCTAACAGGTGAAATATTTAAGATACATTTTTATAAAAAATATTTCAACTAGCTTTAATCTTCAAGGACCAAAGATGTTGTGAACCGTGTTGACTCCATAAGGGCCTATGGGTTGGTTAGAAGTGTTCAATAAGTCTTATCCAGTTGAAATTATTGGGCCGAGCAAAATGTTCGAGGGTTTAATTTGTGATCTAGGTCCAATTAGCAATTATCAAAAGAGATTAGAAGTTAGAAAGAACGGTTATATTAGAAAGAACGGTTATACATATTGTTGAGAAAAATGTTTGTCCTTCTCATCCCCTTTCTATGAGTCTATTTCTCATCCCCTTATGGATTTCTTCCTATTATCTTCTTCAATTGTTCCCACATTTTACCAGTTGATTGTTATGCAATTTCCTTGTTAGTTACATTTTCTATTGTAATTCTGAGTTCAATGATTATAATATAGCAATGTTTGTGTTGTGAATACCTGTTTGTTACAAGAGATGATTCAGATGGATTCAAAACATTGAGAACTACTTTCATGTCGATTAGCCAAACTTCTATTATTTGGTAAAACTAGTTTTGCAAGATGATAAGCGGACTTCACTTCATAGTTATAAGAATTTGTAAAATATCAAATAAGTCTATTACTGCTTTCCCTAAGAGATATTTGAATGACTAGTATTGTTTTGACACCATCCTCTTTAAAATATTCAAGAGTTGGGTGTTCCAAGAATTGATATTATCATCAATTAAGTCTAAAACTTTTTAAGTTATGTAAAACACCACTAATTATACTAAACGGGTAAGAAGAGCTTCCTCTTGACAATTATGGATCCTTCCATTCTCTTAGTGATGCACTATTTCATTTGACACCTTTTCATAAGAGACCACATCCTCACAAGATGTTTTTCAAACCCGATATACCTATGAGGCTACAAAGACTCATTTGAAAACTACGTACTCTTTAGCACTAGGGAAACTAGCAAATGAGGCTCAGCCAAAACTCTTCAAGCTATCTTGGCTAGAAGAGTCATATTAAAAGCTGTTAAATCTTGAAAACTTAAACCAACTCTAACTTTTGATTCACATAATTTTTCACATCTTTCAAAATGAATTTTCAGCTTCTCATCATTTTGATCCCACAAAAAAATTGAAGATATACTAGCAATTTTCTTGGTTCATTCAAGCCTCCTTCGTCGAAAAATTATACTGTATATTAAAGTTAAAATAATTTTTTGTATATATATATATATATATAACAAATGTTGAATTTTCTTAACTTCTTCATATAGTTACTTCTTTCTATTTTGAACCTTAGTGAAAATTATTGCTCCTCCTCTGCAAAGCCTCAAGTTTACCTCACTAGTCTAACATTTGATATTCTCTTGATTTACACTTTGACAGTGGTGAAGACAAGTGAAATTGGATTTGAAGCAGCAAGTCTCAAACCTAATCTATCAAACTAGCAGACCAGTTCTTGTCTTACTCAGCCTATGCTTTTGAGCTTTATCACTAAGGACTAATGTAGTATTGCTGGTAAAATTGCCGTGTTTGCTTTTCTTTGTTTGACCAAAAGAAATATTCCACAGAGAAAGAAAAAAAGCTCTGTTAGGCTATGCTGAAGCATTGGCTAGCTAGTACTTTTGTTGTTACTCTGTTTGGATGGTAATGTATCGTATTGTATTATATCGCATTGTATTGTATTGTATCGCATTGTATTGTTTTGATTGATACACCCTTTGGATAGTTTGTATCGTTTCCGTCGTTACATAATCTCATACATTAGCAATTTGAAGGATAAACCTACAAGAAGAGTAGGGTAGAGGTAGAGCTACCATAAAAAGGTAGGGTAAATGATAAAATAAAAGTAGTAGATAATAACAATGAGAAAAAAGATAAGGTAACGATGGGATAACACCGAATCGGTCGTTACATAAAATGAGACTTTTCGCCGTTATGTAACGATGGATTTAAAGATACGATACATGAAAGTTTAAATAACAATCAAAACAAACATTGTATTCAAACTTACAACAAAATACAATACAACAGGTAACAACCATTCAAACAAAGAGTAAATCAATACTAAAACGTATGGGAATTCACTGTTTCAATTGGGGTTTTATGGCCACACAATTTGCTGCCATTTCTTCTTTTTCTGTCTAAATTGCCTCTTATAGTTGTTTCACATTATCACATACAACACAAAGCTACTTCACATCTCAAAATCTTTTAGCAAGCTTAATAGTGACCTAACATGTTGTAGAAAAAAGGGTCAAATTTATTCCTCTACTTTAAAATATTGGTCACCATTATTCTTAGTTATACTATGCGGACAAAATTACCCTCGCCATTAACAAAGTTTTCAAATATATTATATACCTCAAAATAACAGATTCTCCCAATTCTCCTTTTAATTACCCAATTGTACTTCATAACCTATAACCCATTACCCACATAGTATGAAACAAAATGACTATTTTTAAAAAAATTCTTCTGACATTTTAGTCGATTTTGACACATAAGTTGCATTTTGGTTTGTGATATATCATAATCCTATTTCGAAGTCGAGTCACAAACGGTAAAGCATACACTATACACAATAAATCTGACTCTCTGAGTGAAGCCAATTCAGCAAAGAAAAAGTTCAATTTGAATTGGTAAAACATTTAATTTGTTGTCATCACATTGCACATAATTTACCAGTTGTCTCCCTCTTTTTTTTCCTCAAACACCCAACTTGGACGTCTCTTTTCAAATCGTTTCCTTTATTTTTATGTTTTTCATCAGCATAGTCAGCAAGGTTCATGATGCTGGCTACTACTTACTTTCTGAAACTCATATAAATATATCACGAATTACAATAACAAGAAAATACAATTTTAACTGTATTTAACCAAAATGCAACCTATGTGTCAATCACAGAAAGGTTTGATTGGACATGATTGTGAACAAAAAGCAATTGCCGAATTTGCGGCTGCTATATTGGATCTGCCGTTGCAAGTCAATTCATCTATTATCATATGTTGCGTTAGGTGGAAGGGGAAAAAAAGAGAAGAAAAATAATAAACAGGACGAAAATTAAAAAACACATATGGGTTAATAATTAATTTGATTATTAAAGCATGTTCAGGTTTTTATGATCCAAGTTTGAGTGGTGGGGTTGACGGGGTGGATTCCAGATGTAATATATGAGAGAATTTTTTTCTTCTTTCATGAAAGTAATTTAGTATGAGTACAGTTAGCAGAAGATAAAAAACCTTATAACGTATTCAGTATTTACATCAAATCAATAATAACATGACATATGTCTTCAATACACTCTTTATCGCCTAATTTTGATTAACTAATTTGTATTTTTACCTAATTTAATACTTATAATAATAATAATTTATTGATTTGATGTAAACACTCTTTTATCATTTTACATTATGTGATTGCTTACTTCAAAGGGCGGGAATTTTGAGTGCTCATTAAGCTTTTTCCTGCATTACGGTCCAATCTTTACTTTTTCTTTGTTAAACTCTTTTCTTCTCTTTTTTCTTCTTTATTAGTGATGTCCCTTTCCTGCATGACTCACTTGAGTTTGTAGTAGAGTGATAATTAGAGTAAGTAATTTTATCATTTATTAGGAATTTCGAATTCAAGTTTTTGAGATGAAGTCGTCTTTGATTGAAAAAAATTTATTTTATTTTAGAATAAAATATTCTAGCGCAAATTCAAATTGGTCGAATCTCAAAACATAGAGTAAATAACACAAAAAGCTAAGGAACTAGAAAGTAGGTCCACTCCGACATCTTATTGGACTTTCCTAGTTAGTGTATTAATGGCCAATTGACAGTTATATACATTCCCCATAAACTATTGACATATTTGTAGCCAAGAATTTGGTTTAGCAAATAGAAGCCAAAAGGATTTACAAATATAAAAATAAAAAACAGATTTACCGTGAGATACTTTTTTAATAGGTGAGAATTAATTAATTTGTATTTGTATATTTAATTAGTTGGTTATATAACGCCAATATTTAAGAAGGAATTCTGTATTTTGACTATTACATGCCAATAGTTAAAATCTTGGTTGTTTTGTGCCAATAGTATGTCCTTATTGTATTTCCACTTCAATTTTCCTATATTAATTCATCTTTGGTGAGTTTGATAACCATCTTATGTAGGACCATTTCATAGGGATTTCTCTTATTGCTTTTCTTTAAAGCCTAGAAGGATTTGGAGATTCCATTTCTAAGTCCAAATATAAACTTAGCTTCTATGTCTTGTGCCCAACAATAGGCGACAGAGGAAGCTGATGAGTTATTTTAATTAAATATATATATATATATATATATATATATATATATTTTTTTTTTTTTTTGCGTGTCACGGATAGTATCTTTTGTTTCTTGTACATTACTCCTATAATTTGTTATAACATAAAAAGTTTTTAGTCAATTTTTTTTTAAATATCAAAAAGTATCATTATTTTAAACAGACTAGATCATATAAATTTAAATAGAGAGCATATATCTTATGTCTTCGGATGTCTATTTGGTTATAACATGGTCAAGGCATTCACATTTTTGTTTCCTTTCTCTTCTTTTCTATACTCTCTCCCTCTCTTTTGTCGGATAAAGAAACAAAAATAGAGATTTAAAATATCAAGGGGGAAATGTATTTGTGTTTGTCTCCATATCATCTCACGAGATGATTCAATTTGAAACCTCATAAAAAAAAAAAAAATTAGAGATCAGCCAACTTATAAAATTGTTCAAATCCTAAGAATGTATTCACACGAGGTTCTGTTGTAGTGTCTGTTCCCGTCTTGCATCAAGTTGGTTACGATATTAGTTGCTATTACATGTATGGATTCTTGATTCATTTGCATTAATACTTTTTTTTTCTTATAGGTTTTTCAAGTTCTTGCATGTATGCCCTAATGGGATGGTAAATAGTTATCCGTATTGTGTGTTTATATCAAATAAACTCAATTGATTATGGTTAAGTAAGTAATTTAATATGTTGAAAATATGAATGAATAAATCACGATTAAGTGTCAAAAGTATATGTATAAACACATGATGTACCTATTCATTTGGTGTAGATATTTGATGCGAATAAATTTTTATCGTGATGGAATTAATATTATTGCTTGCTAGTAGTTGCTTAAACGCCATTAGCTCACATGACAGAAGTTGCCCTTTTTATCCCAGCGCATATAATAACTAGCAGCTGGTTGATTAGATAAGGTAAGTGTTTGGTATCAGGCCAGAAGCTACACCATTAAGTATGGTTTTAAGCTACACCATTAAGTATGGTTTTGGAGGAACTTACTAACTTTTGTTTAGACATTTTATTTAGATTAAATTTTTTATTAAATATGCATAAATATTTAATTAAGAACTCATTAACTAAAGCAAGTTATAGATTCGATAGTCAATTTACAATTCATAAATCCTAAATTCTGATTCTGCCTTTGTTGATATGATGGAAAGGCGAAGGAAGGGGAAAAAAACAAAAAAAAGAATAGGAAAATCAAAACACACATGCCTTAATGATAATTTGACAAAGCATGTTTAGGTTCTTATGATCCAAGTTGAAGACAAAAGTTTGTTTCTTCCTTTCCCCCTTTTTTTCCCCTCAAAGAAACTTGGTACGATTGTAGTGGCCTAGTGGGGGAATAAAATTGCTGTCTCCATTATTTGTGGGTATTTTTATAATCATCTAATGTAGGAGGTCGGCCATTTGATTTTTTTCCCCTATTCCTTAAAGACAGAAAGATTAGGATATTCGTTTCGAGCTCCAATACATGAACCTTCTCCCTCCGTCTCAAATTATTTAAGGTGATTATCATAAATAGTTGTCTCAAATTATTTGCGTTTTAGAAGTTTAAGGTAAAATTAATTAATTTTTTTCATTATACGCTTAGTACAATTTTGTCATTAATGAAGATAACACATAAATAGTGTAAATATTTAATGGAAAAAGATTATAACTTAAACATAAACAAGGGTAAAATAGTTAAATACCTTTTCTAATAATAATTCTGACGTGTAATATAAAAAAGTGACATACAATTTAAGACGAGGGAGTAGCTTCTATGAGCCCGTTTGGATTGGCTTATACAAAAAAAATTTGTTTGCCTTATGTTCGTTTTAAATTTTATAATTTCGCTTTAGATAAACCAAGTTAAATGGTCCAATTATTTTTTTGAGCTTATTTTAAGACAAAATGATTTTTAGGTTTGGCCAACAAACACTCAAAAAAAAACAATTTATGCTCCAACTTATAAGCCAATCCAAACGGGCTCTATATCTTGTTTCCAAGAATAGGCAACAGAGGAAGTATGACGAATTTTATTTTAATATATAATGGAGTACTAAGTCTTTTCATTATTGGTGGGTTGTGGATTTTTTTTTAATTGTTGTTTCCTCCAACAGTTGGTTAGTTTGGAACATTATTTGACTTTTCTTCTCTTGGTTAATTAATACTTTTGTGAGATAGATCTTGGAGTGTAAAGTTTCATTTCTCTTCTTTTCTATATTTTTCTTCTTTTTTTTTTCAACTTAGAACAAACAAATAAAAATAGAGATTATTAGTCTGTTTGGCCAAGCTTCTAAAATTAGTTTATTTTTAAAAGTATTTTTTTCTAAAAGTGCTTATAAAAAAGTAGTTTTGGCGAAAAGTTGTTTGTGTTTGACCAATTAATCTAAAAAGCACTTTTGAGCAGCAATTTGTGTTTGACCAAACTTTTAAAAGTGCTTCTAAGTGTATTTTTCTCAAAAGAGCTTTTTGCAAAAACTATTTTTTTAGCTTTTGAAGAACTGCTTCTGCCACTCCCCAGAAGCACTTATTTTTCTCCCAAAGCTTTAACCAAACACCTCACTTTTTTAAAAATAAGCACTTATTTTTAAAAAAATAAATAAATAATAAGCTTGGCCAAATAGGCCATATGTATCATGGGAAATGTATTTGTATTTAGTGTCATAGCATCTCACAAGATGATTCCATTAGAACATTCATTAGAAAAGGACTATAAAATAAACGGCCAATTCTTAAAATAGTTCAAACCCTAAGAATATATTCTGATGTACAGTATTATATATTTTACTTTTGGTTCCCTCTTGCATCAACTGGGTTATGATATTGGTTGCTATAATTATATGGACTCTTGATATACAGTTGCATCAATTTTCTTTTAGGTTTCAAGTTCCTATATGTGCTGATGGAATATTGCTTACTTGTATACCATTAGGTCACGGAGGTTTACATGACAACATATTCCAGATGCTCTTTTAACCCACAAGGTGATATTATAGGTAGTAGGCAGATTAACTGATTAGACAAGGTGGATATGGAATCAACTTGGTGTTTTTCTACTTCCAACTTGTATAATACTTTGCTTAGTCCAACTTCTTACCTTGAAACGATGATTAGTAGGGACCATATCGCTCACATGCCTAAAATTATTTTTGGGCCGTTTCATTTTCTAGTCACTGTATAAGGTGAAGAGAATGTAACAATCATAGTATTTTATTTTGAATATTCTAGATATATTACAATTTTTATGAATCCTTTGATTTTCATTTTACCAGTAGATAAAATAAATTCAAAGGTCTTTGAGCTTGATCTTCATAAATCTATATGGTTAATTGCCATGAACTATTATTTTGAATTCAACTAGCACAAATAGATAATTTGAACTTGTATCCCTTGAATCTTGATTTGTTCTTCGTTATTGAGTTGGGGTTTCATATATTGAGTACTTGAATGCTTGTAAAAAAAAAAAAAAAAAAAATTATGGCGTTTGACCCACGAGCTCTCTCTTGTTTTTTGTTTCAATTCTGGTGTCTTTTTTGAAATATGAGGACCCTTATTTATAATCTTAGATGGGAAGAGTTGTAGTGAGTTAGAGTGAGGACTAACTCTTTTTGACTAATTAGATTGAGTGACATGACAATATTTGATTGACTGAACATGTCACTTGTACACGTGACATATTTTCATTAGATTTTGATTTGAGTATACATACTATGTCATTTTGACATGTCTAATAATCATATTAGATCTTTTATTTGACTTGCCGTGTCATGTCATTTGACACGTGGCACTTAACTGAGCATGTAGGATAAAATGACAACTTGAGCATATCAAAATGGACTCATCATTTGTTGTAGTCCAATTGAATGGACTAGCCGGGCATGGTATTGGACTTCAAAAAAAATCAAATTAATTTGAATCATATAATTAAGGAAAATTTACTTGACATAACTACTTCTAAGAGGTATTTATTGATAATCAATACTACAGTATTTAATTTAGATAAAAATAACATTGATGTTAATTGGGACAATAATGCTACCAAAACTGACCCATTTTTTTAATTCTTACAAAAAATGACCCAAACTTTTCTCTCTCTCTGTCTCTCTTGCTCTCTCTATCTCTCTGCCTCCTTATATGTTTGTATATATTGGTATAAGTGTCTGTATATGTCTATATATTTATGTATATGTTTCTATATTTTGGGCTATTTTTTGTAATATAAGTTTTGGGCCATTGTTTTGCAATATAAGTGACCAACTTGTATATTTCTGAAATTTTTCCTTTAATTTATTTATATTTCGTAGCTACAACAATTTTCTAATTTACATATCATAGCTCTACCAAATACATAGAGTTATTCCACTGCATCAAGTTTGTTAATGTCTCGTTCTTTCCAATATTAAGAGGTGTAGTTTCAAAAATTAGAATAATAACACATTTATGCTAAATGATAAAATAAAATAAAATACGAGCAATTACATGGAACCACAAGAAGTAAAATTTGGGAATGAGAAGAAAGGAAATGAAAAATAAATAATATAAAAAGAAAAATACATTTTAAAAAATAAAAATAATTAAAAGTAAAAATGAAATTAAAATAATAGAAATGAAAAAATAAAAATCAAAAGAAATTAAAATTAAAAAGAAAGTAAAATAAACAAAAAAGAAACAAACTAAAAGTAGTTACAGAGTGTAATTACACTCAATTCTCAACCCCTTCCCTCCCTCCCCCCTCCCCCCTCCCCCCCCCCCCCCTTGAGAGAGTGTAATCACCCTCTCAATTACACCAAATTCTCACCTAACTATGTAATTACTTGGTCAAATAAACAGGCCAAATTGTGTAATTACATCCAATTCCAATTACCTGGGTGGCTTTCCAAACAGGCCCTAAGTGTATTTGAGTGTATTCGTCATGTTTAGAGTGTAAAAATGAGTTTAATGTATTTGGCTGATTGTATTTTTGGACAAACTAGATGTATTTGATGTATGTGTTGTTTGAATGATTTATATACATATGTTTGTGTACAATTTTTCGATTAAATACAATGTATCTGAAATTTTGTGTCTGAATTTTTCTTGTTTGTATTCAAATTTACCCCGTCATTATTTGATACACCCGAATACACTCTATAGCAGTGAATACTAGCTAGCGCCAGCTCAAATACATTAATATGCAGTCGAATACATTCAACCTTTGCGACGTTTGGCGGCGACTTTGCTGATCTGAGCTCGAATATATTTAAATGCAACCAAAACAAGAGGATACATCAATATATAAATACACTAAATACACAGCTCCTTCGTGTATTTATATAAACTCGAATACAATCATTTTGAATACACATGTATTCAAAGAAATTAAGGTTGCTTGTATTCTAATGCATTCAAATGCACGCGACATCAAATAAGGTTGAGTACAACTGAACAGTGTATTCAAATACACAAAAATTGCCTTGAACTAGCTACAAAATGTAAATACATAAAATGTAGCTACAAGTTGTTAAAAAAGTTCTTAAAAGGTAGTGGTTTATGTAAGTTGTCCTATAATTAATTCAATTATATTAATTCATAATATTTATTTGGATTAATATTTCTTTAATTTAAAATATAATCTAAAATATTTTATGAATTTGTATTCAATAAAATTTAATTGTCTATGATATGTACTAAAATTTCCATGTCAAACAAAAATGCATGTATTTGAGTAGACGTCTATCTGTCTTTCTTTCTTTCCCAATTCAGCTGTAACACAAAAACAGAAAGAGAAGCCAAAAAACGAAAATAATGGATCAAGGTTTCAGCCTAGTGGCTATAAATTAAACGTGCATCATTTAGAATAGAGTCACTATACTTCTCATTTTCCACTATTCACGTACCACCTCTAACACAAAACCAAATTAGAGAGGAAAAAAAAAGAAAGGGAGACAAAACCGTTTCTTGAATTGTTTTTTCAGTTTTCACAAGAAGAAAGTAATTCTCTTCTCTTTGTTAATAAGAAATGGGCAAGGACAAGACTATTGGTGTGGCAGTGGATTTTTCAAAGAGTAGCAAGGAAGCTCTAAAATGGACAGTTGAAAACTTGGCTGATAAAGGTGCCACAGTTTACATAATACACATCAAAACTCACACTCTCAGTGAGTCCCGCGATCAGCTCTGGGCAAAAACCGGTTCTCGTAAGTTCCTCTATCAATGAAATTTAATATGTTATAAGTACGTCCATTTAGTTGTGGAGTTAAAGGAAATCAAGGGATTTCAATTAAATCCCCTTGGCCAGAAAATTGTGTTCAGCAAATAAGCTAAATATTTGAATTGTTGAATTTAAAAATCTCATTGACGTTAGAAAAGATTCTAGTTTAGTGGTAATTAAAGGGGTTCAAATATTGCCTATTTCAATCAAAAGTACAAATACTAGTATGCCACTCTAGTATTTTTCTAAATCCTCCGCCACTAGTTATACCATGTCGTCGCACATTTAACATTGTAGGTAGCTAGTTCCATGTCATGTGGGAGTAGTTATTTTTAGGTGACTCGTATTTGTTAGGCATCCATATTTACTTGTTCATGTTTGACTTGTCACTTCCTTTAAGAAACAATAAATAAAATGATAAGTTTTACTATATCACCCCCTTGTTATTATTAGTTATCTCACTCATTGTGAAATGAATTGGAAAAAATACTATGCACTTAAAATAAGTATAAAATGATAAATTATCTCTTAGTTTCCAAACTGCATAAGTAATACCAGACATATGCTTTTAATATAAGTAGGGGACAATTAAAAATGGCGGAGGGTGTGGTATCTCTTAGATGTCGTGGTGGAGTAAATATTCTTTTACACTGTCAGTAAAAATTAAACTATTTTCTTTTTTATTTTTGGATAACCTTTTTTTTTTTTTCTTTATGATGTGGGTTTGATTAATTACTTGATTTTTTTTTTTTTTGTTAGCTCTTATTCCATGGGTGGAATTTCGGGAGCCTGATGTGATGAAGTATTATGATATCAAGAAGACTGATGTCGAAGTTGTTGATTTGCTTGATAAAGCTGCTAAGCAGAAAGAGGTAATTTTGATCTATTAATTACTAGTAGTATATGATTTTCTTAAATATTCTAATAGCCTTTTCTTTAGTCATTTTCTTGAAAGTATTGATCCATTGATTTTTTGTACAGATAAACATTGTGGCAAAAGTGTACTGGGGAGATGCAAGAGAAAAAGTGTGTGACTCTATTGAAGATCTGAAGTTAGATTCTTTGGTCATGGGTAGCAGAGGCCTAAGTGCTATCCAAAGGTACATATTTTCCGCTTAGACAATAAAATCTGTCATTAATCCTATGTAACAATGAATTAGCGATAAATTATATAAAAAAAATGTTAGCTACGAGCTATTATTTAGTGGTGAATTAGAGACGAAATTTGTTGCTAATTTCATTTTTTTTGTGTAGCGTATTCATTTTCCCTTGCATCCCTATGTGGGATTTACAAATCAATATTTTACTCTTTTTTTTCAATTCTCTAAGTACTTCACTAACGTTTGGATAAAAAAATTTCAGGATAATGTTGGGAAGTGTAACAAACTATGTATTGAACAATGCAGCGTGTCCAGTGACTATAGTAAAGGATCCTGATTTCCACAAGCATTAATGACAACTAACTGCTCCAACGTGAGCCGTGATGCTCATTGAATAAGAATGTTTTTTACCCTCTTTATATCTCTTGAAGCTTAAGATATATATATATATATATATATATATATATATATATATATATATATATATATATATATATATTCCAAACCTATCTAATTTAACTTTTAAGGTATTACTTAATATGTAATAGACAAACAATGTACATGTTTAGTAGACAATTTATGAATATCGCATAATAGAAAAGACGTCGGTCATTTTGTAGCCACTCTAAACGCACTTTGTCAATATTTTACGGATAAAAATCTAGATAAGAAATTTAAATTTTATGTTGTAGTCCATGGTAGAACTAATGGTATTTTTCAAACCTGGATGAAGTTGTACATTCTATCAAAGATATAAGCACTCTTTTAAAGGCTTTAATGATTTCGCCGAGGCATTAGACTATGCTAGAGGAGTATTGGGACCAAACTATTATGTTTCTCCGGCTCTCGGACAAAATCGGATAACCCCTCGCATAATATACAAAAAGACACGGATAAGGTGATTTTTGCGATCACTGCTCTTCTATGAGCCATCGAGACCGTCGAAGACTTAACCAAATAGAAAGAAACACTCATCCAAGAAAAAATAAAACTCTTGGAACAAGCAAGCATTGTTAGAACAAAGATTACAAGCGATTAAGTTTGAATTAGTACAATCCCGAGTTCTCCATCTCGGACAAAAATGGATGAGACGGGTGTGCATTCCCAACGAATGCAAATAGATCCATCAGACGGATAAAGATACGGCTAGTCCTGCTCAAACGTAGCTTAGAAAGACTCATCAAATCCGTTAATTGCGTCACTTGCCAAAAAGGAAGATGAGGATGTTCATCTCTCAGACAAAGACGAAGACTACCAAAGACATCGACGCAAGGAGCTACTACCAAGAAAAGATACTTGCAAAAAAGAAAAAAAAATGACAATATAGAAAGTGTAGTTAAAGAGACTTTGGAAAGATTTTTTCCAAACAAAAGTAACAAGACAAGTATGTAATCAAGAACCCTAGTCCAGTAATTATCTCCAAGCCCAAGGATGTCACCACCCATAGTTCACAGAAGGAGATATGGTAAATTTTCTAATGTTGCATTTCAAGATTCACAAGACCCAAACGACTACGATTCGGGAATGAGTTTTGATTCGATGCACTACATAATTTAGACACTTAAAAAAAAAAAACATATATATATATATATATATATATATATATATATATATATATTGTGTGTGTATGTGTCAAAAGCAAAATAATCAAGAAAATAGTCATGATGAGACAAAAGATCGAAGATTCGGCTAGAAGACATCAAGTAAAAAAGTAACTTTAATAAAGCAACATGAGTAAATGGACGGATCGGCTAATGGGACAAGAAGATAAAGCAACTACAAGAAATGGACAGATCAAACAACGGACAAGAACATTTAAGTTTTGAACAAGTTCACGTGACGATTGGGCCCAAAGAAACCCTATCAACTTCAAAAAGATTCTTCAACATTTTGAAATCCAAAGTCAAGTCCGCCAAGACACCTATAAATAGAAAGATTTTGTGGAGAAGCGAAGACATCACCAACAAGAGCAACAACCACCTCTCTCTAGAAAATTTTCATATTCCCCTTCCCTTTCATCAAATGCTCCAATCCCTTACCCAACCAAAAATCTGTGTAATCTAAACTCCTATCGTAAAATATTATGAGTCTTTTAATAACTACCCCCTAGTGTGAAGTAGTTTTTGGGGTTCCCGAAAGGAAACCTCCCTCCTTCTTCAAACCATGTAAGTTTATTTACTATGTTTTTCGTACTAATCTCCCTACTATGTAAATTATTTTGTGATTATCATGTTTAAGTAATTATTTCCTTATCCTCATGAATTTGTTATTCTTAGTATATGGTTATTCTCTTAACTTCTTAATAACCTCGATGGATTAACCTGTAAATTCCTAGGTTTAAAAGAGGCCGTTTTAATGTCTAAATAAAGGACGACGTCGGTCAGTGGTTACCGGGGTGGTTAAAGAAGACCGCTATTAAGAACAAAGGTTAAGAGAAAGAGATGAACTAAGATAACAAAGTTCGTGACATAAAAAAAAAAAAAAAAAAAAAAAAAAAAGACGAAGTTACTGTTCAAAAAAGTACTGTTATATTTATCGTTCAAAAAAAAATTTGGGAGATAGGAAAAATTAGTTATAACTACATAATAAGAATATATATATATATATATATATATATATTTCTGGCGGGTTATAGCAAGTTACTATTCTATTTCCTAAGTTATCATATTATATATGTATGCCTTGATATGAAGAGTTATCTATTGTTGTAGGTTCACGTATCTTGATAGTGTAAACTTTTTCTCTTATTGCAAACAATCTCCTATCTCCATACTAATTAAACCAGACAGCTTCATATTCTGGTTTTGAGCAGAAATAATAATTTAACAATTTGCTAGTAATATTTTTCTAGCCAACATCTTATCAACCCTTCTATCCAGGAGCAATGAACTATGTGTTTGTCTTGGGTTAGGACTTCATTGGGGAAATCATTCAAAGAGTTTTAAGTTAAAACTCTTTAGAGTAACGTTTAGTTGGCGTGGCTAGGGCGTTAATTGTTTTAATTAGCTTGGGCACAAGACATTGAGAGTAAGTAGGTATTAATAGTAAAGTTAGTATAGGTAAAAAGGAATTTTTTTACTGAGACAATGATTCTATTAAATAACTTACTAGTCCAAGACCTGTTGTAGTACCTCCCATCAATTTCTTAAAACTAGGGCTCAAAGGACAGAAAGCCCAACACTTCTATGTCCAGGCCTATTATAGAAGTGGCCCAAATACAATTATTTTCATTGTAATAGCGCGAGGTAACAACGTTTCGGTCATGTAACAGAAAAATGAGCATTGTTATAGAGTTTGGAATTTCAACAGTTGAAACTCCATGAAATGACATGGTGTTTTACTTGTGAAATTTAAAATCCATGATAGTGGCTACTTTTCGATTACACAAGTTGAAAAGTGGCTATTTATAATCCATTATCTTCAAGGAGTAGTCAAAGAATATCCAGCAAATTCCATACTGCAAAAAAAAAAAAAAAAAAAAAGTTGTTTTTTGTGATTCTTAGAGCAAAATAAAGATAAAATTCAAGTCGAGGTAAGATGTCACAGACCTAAAATAAAATGATGTCTAATTTTGAGATAATTGCAAGAGTTAGAATGAATTAGGCATTTTAATTTTTTGACAAAAAACGATACGTATACCAATAGTACAACCTCTTTGTTTAATAGATTATGTTGATGGAGGTATTTTATCTTGTTTTAACATTAAAAGGAACTCCATGGACATGTTTAAATTAAAATTAATGAAGATCACACCTTGTCTAGGAAACATTGAGAATGGTTTCAATTTTACTGTGCTCCTTGTGGTATATGGTTCTAACAGTGCCAAGACACTTTAGAAAGGGCTGCTATTTGACACCAGTTCATACAAAAAGTTCAATTCTTTTATACGTCTGTGTACATATCTTTTAAAAACAATATATATTGTTCGAAAATAATATAAAGATAATATCAATTTGAGATAGGAAGACAATCTTAAAACCAATATAGTCATAAATTCTAAGTCCACCTACAAGTTGAATTGTAACAATCGACTGCTACTATGTACTTGGGTAAAACACGGCATATCACATTGGGTTCAAACCTTACTAAGCTAGCGTTTGGCCGTAGATTTTTTATCAGATTTTGAAAATTTATCTTCAAAATATTTTTAAATTTCAAAAACTGGCTCAAACCATTCATGGCTTGCCCGGCCCCCTCTTTCAAAAAATTGTTATGAAAAAAAAAACATTTTAGGAGGGTTGGTCCCCGTTATATACAAGCATGTAGGCACCAACTTTCTTTCTTTCCCTTACTTTATAAGTCTAAAATGTAAAGAAGATAGGTATCTCACTTTACTAAAAGGTCCACGATAGGGAATATCTCTATAAAATTCCAAGTCAAGACACATGCCATATTTACAGCCGTTAAGAGGAGCTTTTCTCTCCCTTTTTCCCTTTTTTTTTTTTTTTTTTTTTCATAACTTTTGTTTTTGTGATACCTTTCTATTAGTCTCATAGCTCAATATGTTACAGAAAATGAGTTTTATCGCAACCGTAAGGGTTGTTTTCTTGTATTAATATGGGGTTTCAGGGCATGAATTATTTATTTGCACAATGCAAGGTAAAGTTGTCTATAGGGACTGAGGTAGTATTAATATTATAAATTTATCCAAATCCAATAGTTTTGTCTCAAATACTGTATGCATGTTAAAAAATTAACTAAATAAGTGCAAAGAGTAAATGATTTTGAACCAAGTAAATCAATAGGCTATGGTCGAGGGGATGGTAGAGTTCCGAACTCGAACTCATAAAGTGTAAAATTTTGAATCCATATCTGATTACCCTACAATATATCAGCATGCATGGTTTGATTTTTTCTTGAACCTCAAGCATAATGAGAGACTAGTGCATCAAATAATCCGTCTTTTTTCTTCTTCTTCTTCCTCTCTCTCTCATTTTTCTTTTTTTCTTTTTTTTTTTAAATTTTCGGTTGGAACAACCAGCATTATGATCAATATCGTATTAAATGCCATGGACAACTTTATACCTTACAAGGAAATAAAGTAAAAACCTTATTGAAGGGCTTTAAAGTGTTAGACGTGTTGGGAGATACTATGATTATTAGTGGTCCAAACAACAAATAAATAGTACATTAAATATTCAGCTCCCAAAGATATCCTATAGTATCATTTTCAATTATGGCCCATTAATAGTGTCACTTATTCCCTTGTGAAAGTAAGGTCATTGTCCTACCTTTCTCTCCATTAAGCCTACATCTTTTTACCCCAAAGGAAGTAAAAGGTTCAATGAACTTTTATTTATGGGCACCCGTTCCTTCATTTATTTCCAGTTCTACCATTTGCCATTTTCCTCATATATATTTCTCTTGCCATGTTTGTCATGAAAGAAAGAGAGATAAAATTGAATACGAAAAAGGATAGAAGGGACTAAAAAAAGCAAAGAGAAAATTATTTAAAAAGAGTACATATTGTCAATGTTGAAGTTTGATGTGAACGAAATTTAATTTAGTGAATAACTCCTTTAAAGATATCAACAAATCAATCATATATACACTTAAAACCTGAAGTAGTTGGATGTTGGCTAAGTAAAATCCTCTATGTGCACTGTATTTTGGGCTATTCCATTCCATACCAGTAAATTAAAATTCGGAGTTCTCTAAATCTAATATTTATCCCTACCTAGACCTAATATAAGTGTATCATTATTTTCTAAATTGTAATATCAACTACTAATTGTTAAGAGATTGTGTAGGCTTAGGTCTAGCTCGTATAGAACATCCAATCACTGTAATGTCACACTTATACTATGAGTATGGGTAATGTATTTGAAAAAGAAGATACGTAACATATTGTGACGGATCAAAGAGTACATTTAACATGTCAAACTATATATTTAAAGTATTGTAAATCTCTCTCTCTATATATATATATATATGAAGGGTTACAAGTCGATGGATAAAAACATCTTCATTATCTCAGATAGAAATAATCAAAAGACGAATATATAAAATAAAATAAAAAATAGGGTTGGGGGAGTTAGGAGCGGACCACTGACCAAACTTGTAATGCCTGCAAATACAAGCTAGTTTGTGCTTGTGGGCCCTGTCAATTTGGTACACAATTTGTTTGGAAGTTAAATGGGACCCCTTTAATTTCTGAAGGAAGGATTATATTCAGGTGGACAAAAAAAACAACCTTTTTGGTAGTTTTTGTAGTTTTCCAGTTAACCTTACTGGTGGGTGATGGCCTTGGATTTGCCTGCCAGTACTCACACTTAAACTCACTGCACATGCATGTGCATTTCAGTTCTTATTTAGCTGATTAAAACTCAACTCATTGCACTGCATGTGTATTTCAGTTTTGTTCTCATCTTTGTTTAGCTTATTAGCAAATTAGTGCTTACAAAATATTATAGAAAATTTACCTATCAATACTGCAATTTTGCAGCTAAGGAATGACAATTGACATCCCTTGAACAAGGGTGGCATCATCATTGCGATAGAACAGTTGTGATTTCTTCATCCTTAATTAGAGACTTGATTAGTTCTAGCTAAAAGATTGAAAACAATTCGACATGAAGCGTTTTACCCTTTTACTAGGCCTACCTAGCGCGAATGCGGATTAATGAAGCTAGTCGCTCTTTGAACTTTGTATGGTGTTAAAAAGATGCCTATAGCTTCGAAGTAACTTCGTCCAAAGTACCATCTTTTGTTTTTACATCACAATGTCGTCCTCACTTTCTAAAACAAACAAATTGTCCTGCAACTTGTATTCCTAAAATCCAAATTAGTAGTATTTGTTACTATACCTCTCCCATACGTAATCTACTTGTATATCTTAGTTTTCATCATATGAAAAATACGCGTTCATTTCTTTGAAACAATCTTTACAGAAGTGGAAATTAAATTAGACCAAATTAGACGAGAAAGTGCTATCTTTTCAAAAGCATCTTATTTTCTCCTTCCTCTGAACTTTATGCTTTTGGTATTTCTATTTGGATCTATTTGGATATTTTTTTTCTTTTACATGGTCAACTTCATTATTGACAAGATCGAAGTAATTTGCTTTTCTCTATTTGAAATTTAAGCGTATAAAATGGAAGTAGACGAGAATCACATGTGGCACTAAAATGGGAAAATAAATTCTCACTTCGGTCGTCGACTAATTAACCTGCTGGATCTAGAAAATGATAGATTCCCTTTTTCTTACGTAACTAATACTAGTTCTTTATTCATTCCTTTTTTGTTTTATAAGCTAATTTTCAGTTCAGTTCACCATACATATCATACCCAAAAAAGTTTTTTTTTTTTTTTTTGGAAAGGTATAGATGGTGAACTTTATTTTTTGGTTGATCTGTTCTTTACACGACTCCCATGACAAAGTCCATCTCCAACAGTTATAATTCAAACCGAACTCGAAAGTTGAAATATTGTACTATATTAGGCCACTGAACTAAGCAAAAATTATGTAAGAGCCCTTGTTTAAGCAAAGCCGATCACAACAACAATGTGACGGTGACACAATAAGAATGTAAATCCATATTATAGTTAGACAGTACAAATATTAATATGAATATATAATAAATTAAGTCTCAGCACAAATTAGTTTATGTATGTTGACCAGATGATCATTTCCATTTATTAATTTTACTTTAGTTAAGTTTCAAATAACATTTTAAAAGATTCGACATAATTAGACTATGTTTACAGTTATTGCCAATAAATCAAAACTCTCGTCATTTGTTTTTAATTAAAATACAGAAGTAAATGAAACTAATATTACATCAGCACAAGAGACAGGAAGCATAAAACAGGGAACAAATTCTCATAAAAAAGAAGTCAACTGTCTACGAATTTCGTAGCTAATTTTGTAGCCAGTTTTTTTCCTATTCTTTATTGTTACATTGCAAAAAAAAACTGAAATTACCTATAAATTTTGTTGTTACTAGAATCTTTTGATAATTTATCGCTAATATGATATGAATTTTATTGTTTTGCTACATACATAATTTTTCCATCATATCGCTATTCAGTTTTTAATAGTGGTTTTAGTGAGGTAATTCAAACATTATCCATTTAAGAGAAGATCTCACTACTACTTTTGCTCCAATTTATATTGCACGGTTTGACTAGTGACAAAGTTTAAGAAAGAAAAAATATTTTTGAAATTTATAGTGTAAAACAAATTTTAGATATTTGTGTGGCTATAAATTATTTTATTAATATTAAATGAGGAATTTTAAAATTAACTTATTTCGAATTATAGTGATGGCTATTTTTTTGAAACAAACTAAAAAAAATGTCAAATAAATTGTGACAGAAGGAGTATATCATACCCAAACAAGAAAAATTTAAAAGCTTAGGTAGTGATGGGTTGATCCGTCGTTTACATGACTCCCATGACCATATCATATACACCAAACTATTGTATTACTTTAATATTTTCTCTCAAAACCAACTTGAAAAGTTGAAATATTGTACCATTAGCTTAGCTCTAGTGAAGTAGTAAGCAATAATTATGTTTAAGAGCCCTTGTTTAAGCAAAGCCCAACAAAAGCAACACATAGTGGTAGTGACAGTGACAGTGACAGTGACAGTGTAAGGCTCCTCATTTAAGCAAAGCAATATCCATAGCCCACCAAAAATACTTCTTGAGCTGTTTTTCTGTCTGCTTTGGTACCCTCACTTACCATTATTAGCTGACCTTCCTTTGCTTCACAACACTTCTATTTTCACATTTAATCATTACCCACCTTCACTCTTCTAATAATCAAGATTCTTGATTTTTTTTATTTTTTCTTTTAATAAAAAATAACCCCATTTCTTGATTTCTTGTCTTTTTTCATTTTTCACCCCATTTGAGGAACAAACATGGTTGAAGTTGTAGTTGAAAACTTATGGATAGACTTGTGTCACACCAAGACAAAAAAAGAGAGGTTTGTTCTCTGGAATTTCAACCACAGCTCAAGCATTTTATTCCACTAGACCCCTCTACAAGGTCTAAGAAAGAAACTCATTTTTCTGCATTGAAGTTTAAGGTTTCAAAATCCATCAAGAATCTATATCACAAAGCTAAAGATTCAAAAGGGTTTGGTAGTAAAAGGTTTGAATTTGATGGCATTGTGATGACCAACTCAGTTTATTGTGCTTCTCCTGGTTTTCTTGATGATAAAATGGATGGTTATGTTGAAAATGCTGGAAAAATTGAGTCTTTAGTGTGTTTGAGTGAAAAGATTGGTAGAGAAAGTAGTTCAAGTTCTGGTTTTTTGGTGTCAAATGAAGAACATAGTGGGTCTGAGGATTCATGTTCTCCATCTTCAATTGCTTGGCATATTCAAGAGGATGAGGTGGAACAGCATTGTGTAAAATCTGATGTTTCTGAAGAAGTAGAGAAACCTTATGTGGATACTAAAAGGAAGTTAGAGAAACAAGGGTCTTGTTTGTCTGGTAAGATTTTATATGTTCTTGTTCATATTTTTGCATAAGAAAACTGTATTGTGATTGAAATTTGTGGGGATTTTGTAGAGATTGAAATGATGAAGGAGAGATTCTCAAAATTGCTGTTGGGAGAAGACATGTCTGGTTGTGGAAATGGGGTTTGCACAGCACTAGCAATTTCTAATGCTATTACTAATCTATGTGGTAAGTTATGTTGTGGTGTATTGGATTCAGTTTGTAGTGAATTTTGATTTTTTTCATTTTACTAAGTACAGAGACTTTTTTTCCATTAGCTACTCTTTTTGGGCAAATTTGGAGATTAGAACCTTTACCTCCAGAGAAAAAGTTAATGTGGAGGAGAGAAATGGAATGGCTTCTCTGTGTTAGTGATCACATTGTAGAACTCATACCCTCTTGGCAGACATTTGCTGATGGCAGCAAACTTGAGGTAAATGTGGTTTCTTTGACGTTGTTCCGGTAATTCAAGCTATCTATTTATCATGTTTGGAACTTGGAAAAACAGTTGGTTTTTTCCCTGTGATTTGGAAACAATCTGTTTATTGAGCTAGTGTAGGAAAAACAAATTGAATGCTACTTATGTGTTAACTTATTTGTTCTTCTGTTTTAGGTAATGACTTCTAGGCCACGGTCAGACCTTTACATCAACCTTCCAGCACTCCGTAAACTGGACAATATGCTCCTTGTAAGATAGCCATTCCTTGTTCCTTGGGCATTCAGCCTTTATTTTTCAATGCTGAGTGCTATATTCTAAAGTGTTTGCCTCTTTCACAGGAGATATTAGACAGTTTCCGAAGCACAGAGTTCTGGTATGTTGACCAAGGAATCGTAGCCTCAGAATCTGATGGATCATTCAGAAATCCTCTCCCTCGTCAAGAGGAGAAATGGTGGCTTCCAGTTCCTAGAGTCCCCCCTGGTGGTCTCAGTGAAAATGCAAGAAGGCAGTTGCAGCACAGACGCGATTGCACAAACCAAATCCTGAAAGCTGCAATGGCCATTAATAGCAACAGCTTAGCTGAAATGGACGTGCCTGAATCATATTTGGAAGGCCTTCCTAAGGTACAGAGCTTCCCTGGAGTTACTTATTCATATTTTTACGGGTCATTTGGTTGCTGGTTAGAGTTAGGTAGGGTATAGTTATTCCATCTTCTATGCTACATAAATACTACATAGATTCTGTTATAACTTAGACATGTATTAGGACTGTAAACTGGTACCAAACACCGTACTTGATGTGCTGAATTTTATACACAGCAACTAAAATGCTACCAAGCATAGTATATTAATTATGCTGGTTTTAATACATGAGTAATTCACTTCCTAACCAGCAACCAAGCTACCCCTTAATACTTCAATGGACCTGGAGGTTACTCATTTTGCTGGTGTTTTAATTTTAATCTTGCAGAACGGAAAATCTAGCTTAGGTGATCTCATCCACCGATATATCACTTCGGACCAGTTTTCACCTGAATGTTTGCTTGACTGCCTTGATTTGTCTTCTGAGCATCAAGCATTTGAGATAGCAAATCGAGTGGAGGCTTCAATTTATGTGTGGCGGAGAAGAGCTCACTCGAAACCTTTTGGTGGTACGCATAGGTCCAATTCAAAGTCCTCATGGGAAATGGTTAAGGATTTGATGGTTGATGGTGATAAGAGGGAGCTACTTGCTGATAGAGCTGAAAGCCTTTTGCTTTGCTTAAAGCAACGGTTTCCTGGTCTTCCACAAACAACCTTAGACATGAGCAAAATTCAATATAACAAGGTTTGATATGAAATCTCACTAATCATGACCAATCATGATTTTGACTTGGTACTAATGGAATATATTTCTGTAGGCTGTCAGAATTTGAAATTCATTGTTTCATGTTTCGTGTTGTTCCTTAGGATGTTGGCAAATCAATTTTGGAGAGCTACTCGAGAGTTCTTGAAAGCCTGGCATTCAATATTATTGCACGTGTTGATGACCTTCTTTATACGGATGATTTGAATAAGCACTCGGATCAATTTGTGCCAATCTCCAAAGTCGGTATCATTGCTCACAAGAGCATGGGGACTCCGCTCTCAGTACCTGTCAATGGCACTCCATACAAAACAGCTTTTACCACTCCAAGCTTCTCTCCTTCCCAACATATTAGTCCTGCAAATGGCAGCAAGCTTTCTAATCGAGGCTTTGGTGTGAAAAAGGTTTTGACTGATTATTTGAGCATCGATTCAAAAGGAAAGGACTTCATCAGCAGTGATTTCAAACGATCAGATTCATTTTCAAGCACAAGTCAAGACGTTTCAGCAACCGCATCAACACGCTCTTCAGAATGTTCAAGAGAAATTGTCAGCCCATTGACACACGACTCACCGGGGAAAGAATAAGATCATTCTTGGCTATGAATGAGTTCCTGTATATTTGGCTTCTCAAGTGATCACACTATCGTTTATGTAGAACCATGTATTTGAGTGTGAGATAGGTTTTAGCATATACTACTTCATTCATCTAGTATCATTATGGTCATCAACTGACAACCTATGTTCCTTTAGCCAAGTCTGATGGTAATGTTACATTGGATTGTACAGAAGTACTGAGGATTGTATAATTATCAGCTAAGGATTGTATAATTATCAGTCAGTTTTGATTTTTCCAAGTAATAATACAAGTACTAAAGATTGTATTGATACCAAGAGTTTGTATGAAAAAGGAAATCTGAATCTGTTAAAGGTTAAATCTGCAATTTGTTGATGTCAATAGGAATTTTATGAAAAAAATGAAAAAGGAGTGGCAAAAATTGATACTTCTTTAATAGGGGCATTCCGAGAATTGAACTCGGGACCTCTCGCACCCTAAGCGAGAATCATACCACTAGACCAAATGCCCTGTTTGTGGCCTCCAACTATTCTCAAATTATATCATATAATTTGTTCAATTTTGTGGACTGGTTACCTTTACAAAAGAAGTAACGCCTAACCTTGAACTTTAAGGTTACGATTTTAAGGCTTTAGGTCTAACAGAGGTCAAATTCTTTGATAAAAGCTTCCGATAATATCTAATGAACTATATTTACTTAAATTAACATATAAGCTGTTATGCTAATTAATGTATGCTAAAAGTTTTCATTTGCGTATGTAATGAAAGTTTCACAAAATTCCAAGTTGATGATGACAAAATTGACTCTTCTTTCCTTGATTTTTTCGAATTCCTAGCTTTGTTCTAGGAAAGATGTGTATAATGATTCTTTGCTATTTGTCTCCATCACTTTATTCTTCCTGTCTTTCTTTATTCGTCTTCCTCTTTCTTTTTTTTTTTTTTTTTTTATAAAAAAAATCTTGAAGGGCTAGCTTTCTGAAGCCAATATCATAAGATCATGCATAAAAAGTAGTCACATCATTATCATTATGACTAGTTCTATAAAGAACATTATAAACATACTTAAGCCCTTTTGTTTAATATAAAGTAACGACGTCATCAAGATCGAAAGGGGTAATTGAAAGTTATAAAATGAATGTCTGGTGGAAAAAAAAAAAAAAGGGCTCGAACTACAGGGATATGATAACTGGCTTTCTTGATATAAAAAAATGGCTATGTAGGTTGACAGCCTAGGATTATGTCCTTTTGTTTAATATAAAATAACGACATCGTCATATGATCAAAAACGGGTGATTGGAAGTTAAAAAATGAATGTCTAGTATGAGTATCTACCTGCATTAACACTTTATAAGCTAATAATCTCGGGTGTATTAATACTTTTTAGAAATTTTCACAAGAAAATTAACCTAAATAGCCGTCTACATAATCACTTAAAATAAAAAATAGGGTTCAACTGAATTGGTATTCAACACCATAGATTTTTCCCAACATGATTGTGGTAGATACACAGTAAGATGCTTCATCTCCCAAAAAAGAACATTGGGTAAACATTCAAGCTAAAATACTAGCAGTATCTTACGTATATGTTAGAGATGATACACTTTTGTGAATGCTCGACATTTTTCATAATAAAGCCACACAACATCAACAAGTCGTTGTAGTATAGTGGTAAGTATTCCCGCCTGTCACGCGGGTGACCCGGGTTCGATCACCGGCAACGGCGTTTTTTAGTCTTTTTAAAAATCATTTCTGGCCTTCTTCTTTTTTTTTTTTTGGTTAAATGTTTAAGTGGATTCCAAAGAGGCCACTTGTATGATTATGAATGAATATAGTAAAGCTCCAACACTTGGAACATAGGATTCAACAAATGAAAAAAAGATGTGATTGCTAGAAAAAGTAATCAGAAGCAGTATGAACTGCACTTTACTCCTTGAGCATCTGACATAGAGTTGAATGTGACTTTAGAATTCACTCTCTCAACTCAAACCTCGCAGCGTCCAAATTTTGAATCTACCACCGTGCTAGACTTGTTGGCGTTCTTCAAAAAATGAGGCCATGAATCACTTTTGTGTAGAAGCAGCACAAGTTGATGAGGCTGCTGTTCCTGATAGTTGCTTCTTTCACATCATTTTTTCAATTCATAATTTTATTCTCCACATATTTTTATCTGATGCTTCAATTTCTGCAACACTCCAGATAATATTGACCTGTATCCCATTGAACTGGTGATGATGAATGTAATCATGCTAGTATGTAACTATTATTTTTGTACATGCTAAGCTGGATGAAAGTAGATACTTTACTATATTTGATTGATTGAACAATGAATCAAAGAACAAGCAAAAGTAAAACAGAAACTCAACAATCAGAAAACTGAGAAGACAGTAGTTGTCCTCATTTTGGTGAATGAGAAACTATTCTTGTCGATGATAGTGTATCGTCTCATCCATAAATCTCAAGATGACTGGATTATAATGGTTTTGAGAATAAACAGCTAATTGGAGACAAATTGGTGGACTCGCTAAACACATAATTGTGCTCAAGAAATTATCTTTAGATATTCTTATTGCTTCCTGTTAAGTCCTTAATGCAATTCAAGTGCACGGAGAGGAAGCTTTTTACAGGGCTGAGGAAAAGGAAGATGGAAAAGCCTCTGCCTCCAAATCATTCACTTTCCTTCAATATGGAACGACATACAACCTAGATTTGTATCGCACAGCCCGTGATGGTTTGATTGTACTCATCGTAAACTTAAGGTTGGGTTATTTATAATTGTATTATGATGTCATGAGAAAGAGGTGGAGAGAATTAGAAATTAAGGGGCTTCTTAAAGAGAGCTGCATGATAAGGATTTATACCATGAAATGTAACACGAGTCTATTACATCCCACATATCGATATCGTTGCTACTTTGAACATCATCGATTAGTCAGACTTTTGTTATCATAGTGTCAGTCAAATTCAGCTAAATTACACTG
>NC_081344.1:12438413-12468413 GCF_029784015.1 Lycium ferocissimum | reverse complement strand
GGTTTGGACCCGTGATCTCCCTGTTACATGGTGACAAGTCTTACTTTGAGCCAAGGCTCTCCCTCCAAGAATCTAGTCCTCCTAGAATATCAAATAGGAGGTTATGCAACCAATAGCTGCGTATGGTTCATTCTTGATAGGGTGATAGGTTAAGCAGCATTTAACTCAGTAGATTAGGTGATTCTCTTGTTTGGTGGAAAATTAGATGATTCTCTTGTTTGGCTGGAAACTATGTGTCATAGGAATCTACAAATTGCATTTGTTTCAGAAAGCACTGGCATAAGTTACATTTTTTAACATTCTTATATAACCAAGCAAAGCTGTGAATCCTTTTCTGTATTCATTTTAAAGTAGACTGCCTCTCAAATGGGGTACAATGGATACTCTAAGAAACTTGGAAATGAACTATAATAATCTGGTAATATAAAGTATTGTTTCCTGTCAGTGTACTGTCTTTGTATCATAATGAACCACTTGATTGCATTCATTCTAAACATGGATATTTGCTGGCAATGCTATGAGCATGGCCAGCTTATGATTGTGAACTAGTCAAAAATACCAGGAGGAGGATGCGTTTATTAGTTGCACGTGCACAGTGGTGACTCTTGGACATCCCCCAAGCGTGGACATTTTCAAGAAGCGACTGAAAAGGGCCACATCACACTTCTTTAAATGCAAAGTACAAAATTTTCAGTTCTTATAATATACACTTTGGATTTGTCGATGACTTCATTGTATACGCAATTTAAATATTTAGTAAATCTGGCATAACCTTTTATGCTGGAACCTGGGACTTAGATTAGCACCTCTCCAACCTCACTATTCTTTCACGAAATAGACTGGCACACAACAGGTGTGTGCACCAATCAAATGAATGCAGGATCGACAAAACTGATCTGGGACTGAAGGCATAAGAAAGCGAAGCAATTCATGCTCAGAAGTGTGAGCACGCTCAACCTCGAGTTTGAATCTGGCAAAACAAGACATAATTCATTCAGTGAAACAACCAAAATTCAAGTTACTAGAACTCATGAGAACTCGATCCGATCCATATCCTTTTCCTTGGGGACAAGCTCAAATGACTGCTATGAAGCAAAAATATTTGATATATCCAACACAACCTCCATTCAGATTCCAACTATCATCCATTATTTTAGTTGTCTTTGAATGTATTAAAGTGTGAGATTTAAAGATACTCTAGTTTTAACAATCGTTAAATTGTCATGAAAGAAAACAAAATCAGTTACAAGTAATTAAACTCAAATGAAAAAGAATGGAATTGAGAAATCATACTTAGGATTGAAAAATAGTTTATCAATTCGTTGATTCATGATTTTAGCACTTACGTCACCAAAGCAATATCAAAGTTTAAGTTCTAACTTTAATAAAGTTTGTTGCGCGCAAACAAGAATTCAGAAAAACTGTCTTGAATGAGCAAATCTTCGACCAAATGTTGTGAGCTAGTGTTGGCTCAACATGATTTTCCTTAAACCACCACCATAAAATAGATACTCCCTCCGGATAAAAAAGATTAAAATTTTAAAATTTAATTTTTTTTCTTTAATCAAAAAATGTTCACATATCAAATTAAGAAAAAATTAATCCTATTTTTTCAAATTTGTCCTTATTAAATGCTATGTGTCAAATCTCAATACCTATATAATTAAAGGCAATTTAGTCAAATTACATCTTTTGTCTAGAGTTAGTATTTTCTTAAGGGGTGTGCAAATAGTTAAGTGGACACTCTTTTTTATCCGGAGGGAGTATAATACATGATACATAAAAACTCAGGCTAAACTGTGAACTTGATTTTAATTTCTCAATCATAATGGCTTGTCTTAACTTTACTCATACAAGACTGTGAACTTGATTTTAATTTCTCAATCATAATGGGTTGTCTTAACTTTACTCATACAAGCCATGGTCACCAGACAAAAGTACAAATGAGAAAGGCAAAAAAAGAAAACTAGAACAAAAACTGCTTTCAGTCAAAGCCTCAACATTGAATCCACTTCAGAAACTATGAGGCCCCTCATGCTGAAAAGGCTCATAATTTTAAATAAGAAGCTTCTCAATAGCATCCTGAATCACAAAAAAGAGAAATCCATTTCAGTATTAAACAAAGGGAAGAAAGATCTAAGTAAAATTTTAGATACAATAAAAAAGAAATCCTTCAGGATAATATTACCTTCAGTTGCTGTATTTGTGATTTCAACTGGCTTCCCTCGTTGCTTGTTACAGAACAAGCAATCACTGGTCTGGTAACACCGCA
This sequence comes from Lycium ferocissimum, assembly GCF_029784015.1. Taxonomy (NCBI): domain Eukaryota; kingdom Viridiplantae; phylum Streptophyta; class Magnoliopsida; order Solanales; family Solanaceae; genus Lycium; species Lycium ferocissimum. The sequence continues at coordinate 12,466,141 of NC_081344.1, read as the reverse complement.
TGCTCGACCAAGAGCTTGCTTTGAAGGAACAAAAACATATGGAACATTCTGAAATTGAGAGAAACGAGGATAAGTTAGCAATTAGCAGTATTTCCTCAACTATAGAACACCATGGACTGTCATCTCAAGGTAAATTCAACTTATCAAAAGTGAAAATAAGCAGAAAAACTAGGAGGAATTGCAGTGTAGTGGTAGAGTAAGCATATTCCAAAAACAGAGCACAGAAGGGAAGGCTAATATAAAATGCAAACAGTGTTAACGCTAATCACCTGAAGACTACACACAAGAGTTCTAAGAATAACTTATCACCGCCAAAAGATCCATGAAAATCAGGAGACAACAAAAAGGGAAGACGATTGGGGGGGCATATATAAGAAAAAGGCGGTCATTTTCCCAGCCATAAGATTGAGAATGGACTCTTCAAAAATATCGATGGGTGCGTGTTGGGTCACTCCAAAAGTAGTGTATTTTTTGCCAAGCTTTTGTCCTTTAAGTTAACCTAATTGCATGTTAAAAGCCTTTAAGTTAATCTTGAGTGCATTAGATCTAAATATGGCAGATATAACAACTCTGATCTGTAAATTACTCAAATGATAATAATTAATTTTGCTTAATATGCGTAGTTCATTTCTAACCTTATGTGAGTTAGCTGTCATTAAATGCAAGCAAACAGTTATAAATTATTCATTGTTTTCTGTAAATCTGACTACCTCCAAAAATATCTGATCTTGTCTAATAGCTAAGAATAAAATTAAAATCAGAAGATTGGAATAACTCAAATCTAGCCCAATGATATTTAAGAGTACTGGTAATGAACAGATATAAATTCTTCAGCAATAGATAGGCATCAATTTCAACGGTTCCTTTTACTCTATCTGTATGTGTTTCTTGAAAATGTTGCAAACATGTTATTGGATGATTGAAGGGAAGGCAACAGAAAGATTTTGTAAGAATTAATTTACCAAAAAAAAAAAAGATTTTGTAAGAAATCAAACCATATGCAAACAATGTTGGGAAGTTTAGAAGCTGCTGTGTATGCTTTTTCCAAATCTTTCATCTTTTTAATTATTCTGAGAGGGGAATATTGGACCAGATGATGATTCAAAAAGGTGAAGGGAATCCAATACCACCAACTTCAGCATTCCACCACTGATATAAGACAAATATCAGAGGTATCTCCCCAGAAATGACTGACCATGAAAGCAATGTCTTCCAAACATTTCGAAAGGAAGAATCATACACTTATGCAACTCCCTTTTGTTTTTTGAAAAGTAAACGTGTGTAACTCTCTCTCTCTCTGTTAGAACCCGTATTTTTATACGTCGAGTTATTCGCGAAAGAATCAACGTGAGATAGAAACTTCGGATTTTAATTTCTAAACTAGAACTAATCGGTTACAAATTTTACTTAGTACAAGAATGTTGTTGGAAATTAGAAACTACTTAATTGTGGTGTTAAGTTAAAATTAGTGGCAACAATGAGCCAATATGAGCATTAACATGCCATGTCCAAAAGATGACCAAAGTCATCTTAAATAAGACTATTATGGAGACATACAAATATACATTTAAACATTAATTCATCCACTACACTTACATCATATTGTGGACAACCAAATTGAAAGAAAATAAGAGGTGAGGTTCGGCCAAGGTGGGCGAAATTGGGGGAGAAAAAGTTGAGGCATGCATTTGAATATTGAAGGCATCCATTATTTTATGAAGGCATACAAGTTGGATGAGTCATTGCACATTTAAATATTAACCATTCATCCTTGTATGATTGCAATAGACAAAAAGGGTGGTGCATGAATCATTCAACACACATACAATTGTCTTGTAAACAATTGAAAAGAAAGAAGAAAGGAGAAACAAGAAGGTGAGGTTGGCCGAAAGTTGTAGAAAACAAATTAGGAAATTTAAAGTGTAAAGTTAATGGAATGAATCATGCCATAAGTGGAGCATGTGACCAACTTATGAAAAGATCAAAGTTGAACCAAATAATGACCAAGAAATCGCCCATCACAATTCATTTCAACTACAACACAAAGAAAAGAAAACCTAGAGAGAGAGCATTCGCCAAGGGGCTGATTTTTGAGCCTTTGAGTCTTTGATCCAAAATTATTTTCCAAGGTGTTCAACCACACAGAAGGTCCCTAAAAGCAAGATAGTCTTTGGAGAAGAAACCATTTCCATCTCAAGTCACCAACTTCAGGCCAAGTAGAGAAGTCAAGTTGTCGAGGTAAGATCTAACTTTCTTTTCATGTATTAAGGGTGATGTAGATGTATGAATATAAGTTGTATGCATGAAATAAGGTGTGTTGATGTTGGAACATGATGGTAGTTATGGGGTTATATGTGTTGATGTTGAAGTATGGTTGTAACTTGCGAACATGAATCGCGTACATAAAATCATGAAAGTCGGTGTTGGAATGTTAGTTGGCCGTGGACTGTTTTGGTGGAATTAATGGACTGATTTTCTTTAATAAATATGGTTGTTACTATCATAGATCTCATGGTAAAAGAATGAAAAGAATTGGAAGGTTAAAGGTGAAGTTATGATAGTATGAAAATGGTTGAATCTATGATTTTATGTGAGTGATGTTGAAGCATGGTGTGGCGTTAACAGGACTGTTTTATTGAAGAAGTTAAGTGAACTTTTTACTTGATATTTTGATTGTTATTATCATGAATTTTATGATGGAAATGAAGGTGTTTAATGGATTGGAGTTGAAACTAAAGTCGTTTGAGAATTGTTGTAAGGATTATGTAAATGACGAGCATAACAACAAGGTATTTAACGTATGAATTGATGTTGTGCTGTGCGGGATAGTCGTGGTCATAACTTCTGGTCGAATTATATTAAAAGAAGACATGAAATTATGTGTAAAAATCGCATGTGGTTGGCTTAAGATGTTCGTAAACGTTTGCAAGAATTCCGAACATCGTTATATGTCGGTTAGAAATGTATAACGCTTTGGACTTGTGTTTTCATTAAGTTGGAAAGAATAATTATAAGTTAAGAGGATACATCATATCAGTATGTTGGACGGGTGACCATAAGTTGTTACATCAAACGCGTTAAGGTTGCTACACTAATAAAATTAACTCGAGAATGTCGGCCGGTAGGTGAATCGTTATTGCATGTTATTAATGTGAAATTTGTTTAGAATATTGTGTGGGGTACGTCCGGATTGGTATTGAACACATAATTATTGATGTTGTATTGGTAGTATGTGGTTGGTTTAGATACGGAACATCGCCTAAACATCTAGAAAGGAGTTACTAACGTTAGAATACGTTTGAATCTCCTTAGTTTAACACGTAGTTGCATGCGTCTTAATATAGGTTGGCGTATTATTGCAGCGTATACACATATTGATGTGACGAATAAGCACTAAAGACACAATCATCGGAAGCACTTCGAGAGAAAAAGCTTTGCGTGAAAGTTCGTGACACCTGCCTCGGCATTGAGGTGTTACGGTTTACTTTATGTCGGAGCCTCTGCTAGCTTAAACGTATGTGAAAATAGTAGTGATTGACGGGAAAGCATGATAGGCCTTCGGGCATGGAGGTAAATTCCATCTAGGTTGGTATTACCCATTTGTTATGTGGGCTTGTCGGCAGATGTTGGCAATCTTTTATTATATTGGGGCTCGTCGCCATTATTACGATATTGTTATGTGAGCTGTCATTGTATTTGTGATTTCATGTATTTGATATAATTCTCTCTCTCTTGTTATCTTTTGGTCATATGGAAGAGGAAGGTTATTCTTGAAAATTGAATATTGAATTGCAATTCCTAGTATGAACCTATGGAACCTATGATTGCGGTGATTATTGAGGGTTGATTCCATGCGGGGGCATGCGTCCCGTATTCTATGTGCTATGTGATGTAATTATCACCTAGTTGTATCTTTATCACATACTAGCTCCCCTACTTTAAAAGTGGGAAGGGTAATATTTGATGATCGAGCCGTGGGCAATAATATGACTTGTGCTTGTTTGTTCGTATTGGTGATATAGTTAATGCATATCATCATGACATGCTTTCATATTACTCTTATGTTGTTATAATGCGTGAGAGAGTGATTGCACCGAGGTCTTCTTGGGAGAAGGGTAAAGAGAGATAGTGTTTGTTGCCGAGGGTTTCTTCACGGAACGATGGAGTGTCGATGCCCGGTAGTCTTTGCGGGATCGTGAGGAAGTGTGCTCGTGATCCGAGGCCATATTCCTCGAGCGAGTGGTACATGGACTTCGCGGGTCCCCCATGGGTCACGACCATGAGGCATTGCCGTAGCATGTGTACGGGGTGGGTGTGAGAGGATGACTCGCATTGCATAACATTTACATAAGACGACATTGCATTGCATAGCACTCCATTTGAATGGTCATTCATGTCGTTGCGTAGCACGTTCTCCGATTGATTCTGATTTGTGAATAATGAGTTGTTTGTGAGTATTTATTTTAAAGGCCGGATGGAATCGAGGTTTATAGAATTCCTCCCTAGGCTTATAAATAAATACTCACAAACAACAACTCAAAATAATTCACAAATCAAGAATCAATCAGAACGTGCGCCGACAATAATGACCATTCAAACGAGTGCTATGCAATGCAATGTCGCTATGTAAATGTTGGCGCAATGCAAGAGTCACCTCTCACACTCCACTCCCCGTACACACATGCTATGGCAATGCCTCATAGTCATGACCCACGGGGGACCGCTGGTCTATGTATTCACTCGCTCCGAATATAACCTCTGCATCACGAGCACACTCTCACGATCCCGCAAAGACGGACACTCCATCGTTCCCGCAAGAAACCTCGGCAACAAACACTATCTCTCTTTTACCCTCTCCGCACTCCTGAGTCTCTCAATCACTCTCCTCACCATTATAACAACATAAGAGTAATATGAAAGATGTCATGCGCATGATATCGCCCCAACTATATCACCAATACGCAATAAACAAGTACAAGTCATATTATCGCCTACGGCTCAATCATCAATATTACCCTTCCCTTTCATATGCGAGTGGAGCTAGTATGTGATAAAGATACAACTAGTGATAATTACATCACATAGCACATAGATTACTGGATTGATACCGCATAATCAACCTCAATAATCACCGCAATCATAGGTTCCATAGTTCATACTATGGATTGCAATTCAATATTCAATTCTCAAAAGAATAACCTTCCTCTTCCATATGACCAAAATGATAACAAGAGAGAGAATTATATCAAATACATGAAATCACAATACAATGACACCACATAACAATATCGTAATAATGGCGACGAGCCCACATAATGTAAAGATCACAATAACTACGACAGCCCACATAACAACCGGCAATACCAACCTAGACGGAATTTACCTCCACACCATGCCCGAAGGCCTATCATGCTTTCCCCGTCAATCACTACTATTTACATACGTTTCGCTAACCGAATTAGACATAAAGTAAACCGTAACCTGCCTCAATGCGAACGGTGTCACGAACTTTCACGCCCAAAGCTTTTTCCTCTCAAGTGCTCTCCGACCTCGGACCAAAGTCTTTAGTGCTTATTCGTCACACAATATGTGTACGCTACCCAATAATACTTCAACCTATATTAAGACGCCAACAACTATGGTTAAGCCACAGGAGATTCAAACGTATTCTAACGTTACACCTTTCTAGATGTTTAGGCGATGTTTTCTCTTGTATCTAAACCAACCACATACTACCAATACAACATCAATAATTATGTGTTCAATACCAATCCGGACAAAATTTCACACAATATTCTAAACAAATCCACATTCATAACATGCAATAACGATTCACATACGGCCGACATTCTCAAGTTAATTTTATTAGTTTGTAGCCTTAACGTTTGTACGTAACAACTTATAATGTACCATCCAACATACAATATGATGTATCCTCTTAACTTATAATTATTCTTTCCAACTTAATGAAAACACAAGTCCAAAACAATTTCTAATCGACAACATAACGATGTTCGGAACGTACCCCGTAAACGTTACGAACATACTAAGCCAACCACATGCGATTTTTACACATAATTTCATGTCTTCTTTCATATAATTTCAGCAAGTTATGACCACTTATCCACAAGACAAGTACAACATCAATTCATACGCAACTACGCTATATCGTCATTTCTATAATCCTTACAACAATTCTCAAACGACTTTGGTTTCAACTCCAACCATTAAACACCTTCATTTCCATCATAAAATTCATGATAATAACAATCAAAATATCAAGTAAAAACAGCTTCACTAAATTCTTCACAAAACGCGGTACCACAATACCGCTACACCATGCTTCAACATCACTCACATAAAATCATAGATTCAACCATTTTCATACTATCATAACTTCACCTTTAACCTTCCAATTCTTTTCATTCTTTTACCGAGATCTATGATAGTAACAACCATATTTATTAAAGAAAATCACTCCATTAATTCCACCAAAAAACCCCTACGGCCAACTAACATTCCAACACCGACTTTCATGATTTTATGCATGCGATTCATGTTCGTCGAGTTACAACCATACTTCAACAACATCAACACATATAACCCCATAACTACCATCATGTTCCAACATCAACACACCTTATTTCATGCATACAACTTATATTCACACATCTACATCACCCTTAATACATGAAAAGAAAGTTAGATCTTTACCGACAACTTGATCTCTACTTGGCTAGAGTTGGTGACTTGAGATGGAAATGGTTCTTGTTGCTCCAAAGACTATCTTCGCGTTTTGTGGACCTTCGTAAGCGGTTGAAACGCTGAAAATAATTTTGGATCAAGACTCAAAGTGGCTCAAAATCACTCTTTCGCCTAATGCTCTCTTCTCTAGCTTAGGTTTTCTTTCTTTGTGTTGTGTAGTTGAAATGAATTGTGATGGGCGATTTCTTGGTCATTATTTGGTTCAACTTTGATGCCTACAAGTTGGTCACATGCTCCACTTATGGCATGATTCATTCCATTAACTTTACACTTTAAATTTCCTAATTTGTTTTCTACAACTTTCTGCCAACCTCACCTTCGTTTCTCCTTTCTTCTTTCTTTTCAATTGTTTACAAGACAATTGTATGTGTGTTGAATGATTCAGCGCACCACCCTTTGTCTATTGCAATCAAGGATGAATGGTTAATATTTAAATGTGCAATGACTCATCCAACTTGTATGCCTTCATAAAATAATGGATGCCTTGATATTCAAATACGTACCTCAACTTTTTTCTCCCCCAATTTCGACCTACGCTTGGCCGAACCTACACTTTCTTATTTTCGATTTGGTTGTCCACAATATGATGTAAGTGTAGTGGATGAATTAATGTTTAAATGTATATTTGTATATCTCCCATAATAGTCTTATTTAAGATGACTTTGAGTCATCTTTTGGACATGGCATGTTAATGCTCGTATTTCTCGTTGTTAATTAATTTTAACTTAACACCACAATTAAGTAGTTCAATTTCCAACAACATTAACTTGTACTAAGTAAAATTTGTAACCGATTAGTTCTAGTTAAGAAATTAAAATCCGAAGTTTATCTCACGTTGATTCTTTCGCGAATAACTCGACGTATAAAAATACGGGTTCTAACATTCTCCTCCTTTAGAACATTCGTCCCTCGAATGTCCAACGAGGACTAAAACTCGTCAATTAAATAAATATCACCCGAATCACCGTAATTATGCATGTATAAGATAATGAACCCCGCGAAAAGGGTGTTTTAGGAATATTAGGCCTAAAAGTGCTAAACGACCAAATGAGCCGTTACATCGAATGCAATTAAAATTAAACAATCGCTCGTCCTCGAGCGATGAGAGAATGAACGCCGACGGTAACTGTTAAAGAGATCTTTAATAGACAATGCGTTGATGCTGCATTGAACTTGTCGTAGGCTAATGGGAGCCGGTGATCGACAATTAAAAACAACTTTCACGTTGGACAAGGATGGAGGTATAGTTGAAGGATTATCGGGTCTTTGCATCTAAGTTTTCGAATGATAATTATCGGAAAGTTGTGCAAAGGTTAAATCTTGAGGATTTCTTTGATTTTGAATACAATGACTTAGGGTTGACCAAAGGCCAGCGAAAAAAAAAAAAAAAAATATATATATATATATACACGGTTAGTTAGATGTGTATGGTTCGGTATAGTTAAGTAAGGGGTTGGTTATTCATACGTGAGCACGCTTTTTGAGAACTATTGAATAAAGGCATGGAGTCGATGGAATTATTTACGGAATAATGATGATGGTGTGACTAGTACTAATGGTGAAAGACTTTTAGAGATCGGTGATCACGTTAGTGAACTTATGAACTAAGGAGAAAGGGAATTATTTCCATTAAGTATTTTTGGCAAGGGTACTTGACGAAAAGAATATGAGAATATTAACGAAGTTTGAGCTTGTTGAGCGGTCGTTTGAAAATCGATTATCTTTTTGACGTATCGTCCGTTCTAGAAGCTCCGTAGTATTTATTTTGACATGGCTTTTGCAAAAATTGAAGTCAACGGATATCATTTGATTCACTTTGGGAGAAGGTTTCATTATGAAAATTTTTGGAATTCAATTATTTGGATAAATTATTTATTTTGAAACGTGTTCCGATTGGTGATTTGAAGATTCCGTTAGATTTGAAATATTATTTATGACACCGTAGAAATTGATGGAGCTAATTTTAGAGTTCGTTTGGTTAGCTTTTGATAATTAAAATGGTTTTAGCATTAAATATGCCTCTTTATGATGAAAAGATGGTCACGGAACGAAATAAGACTCGGATTCAAAATTTATTGTTTTGTTAATATTGATGTTTATGGCTTATGGGGATTGGTGGTGTCGTTTTCAGGGAGATCGGATGAGAATCGAGAGAAGAAAATATAAGTTTTGAAATTTTGAAGTTCTAAGTGGAGCGAAAGTTGACTTTTGAGTAAACGTGGCCGAAATTGAATTCTGATAGTTCTTTTAAGTCTAGAATGTGATTTATGACTTAGTCGAGTCGTTGGTTTGGTTCCAGAGAGGTTCGGGTGTGATTTGAGTCATTGGTTGAGCTGGTTAAGTCAACAAATTTGAGTTCACCTTGATAAAAACGGATCAAATGATCCCGTTTGGATGTTTTGAGGAGTTCGACGAGTTCGTATGATGATTTTGGACTTGTCCACGAACTTTGATTTGATTGAGTATGAGTTTCGGACGTATTCGGTTGTATGATGTTTGTTTTTGTTCCGACGTCGTTTTGAGCAAAAGGGTACCATAATGAGCAAACAACCTTTGTTTTGTGTTTCGATTGAATCGTTAGATCGTATCATAATTTGAGAGTCGTAGCAACAAGTCTCCGCGTTTCGCCATCGTATGAGGGAGATATGACAATTTTACTAAAGGAATTCTCGCTGATTTTTCTGGTGTAATTTTGCTTAAAGGTTGCGAAATTGCTATTGAAATGTGTGTTAAAAATCTGCATTCTTTTTAAAACTTGAAACCACCATATCTCATTCATTATAAGGTCGAATTGAGTGATTCAAAAGCCTAACTTGAGTGAAATTTCACAAGGTATCCGTTGGAAGCATCAAAAGCGAGTGTTGGGATCGATTGGCACGAGAAGCGAGGCAGAACAGCTGGGCATTTTTGTTATTAATGTTGCTTTTGGGTTCCTCATAATATTGAAAGCTTGGACTTAGGAGAATTCAAAGGCGTTCTCAAGTTCCTTGATAGATAAGGTCTAAACCATAATATAAGTATTTCCCTTGATTCAATCCCTTAGTTTAAACTTTAATCGGAATTTCTAAAGTAGAAATTGGGGTTTATCCATGAAAAGTGGGTTTGTGGATTAGTTGAGTTAAAGTATGATTTAATTAATGAGTTACGTTAGTACTTGGTAGTGATTTAAGGTACTATGGTCGCAGAGGTTATAGGGTGATCGGATGGTGTCCTACAAACTTGGCTGCGGAGTATTCGGTGGTATGCTTCTGCGTTGTGATTTGGAGGTGTAAGTAAGACTTAGAATTAGCAAGGTCGGTTATGAGTGGATCGCCTTGTTGGATCGCTTAAGGTTGCTCACTTAAAGCAAGGAGTCTTTCCGGCAAGAGTATGTTGTGGTTTCGGGTTGGTCTTCGTGTATTCCTAAGAAGTCGTGGTACGAAGAAAATTTAAGAATGGTGAAAGAAGGGTTAGTGAAATCGAATACTTTACCGATTCGGAGTGGGCAAGGTTTGCGTCTTATTCTAAGGTTGGTGTGGTTCTAAGGAAAATTGTGGAGCCTATCGATAACGTTCATAGGTTTGGTTATATAGGATTAGAACATTTCGACAAAACGGTGCTTATATTCGAAAAGCGAGGATGGGGGAAAATTTGAATTTGGAAATATGAAAATTAGGTCTTTTATCTAAGTTAGGGAGTTCCGGCTAGTAAGGCGAGAGAGAAATGTTTATGATGCATTCCGTAGAGGTTTCCCGCATGATCCATGATTTGGGTCGTGACACTCTCTCTCTCTTCCAGCAGAAGAATCATCTTTGTTCACATATCTAAAGCCCTAGAACTATTCCCTTTTGAAAATTTAGTGAGCTTGACTATATGACAATGGAAGCTCAAGCATCTTTAAAAAGCTACCCATAATAATTCTTCAAATGGACCAACAAGATATTAAATTTGAATTTGTTAACTAGCTCAAAGATCTGAAAATATGCAATGAAGAGAAATATAAGGATTTTTTTTATAAAGTAATGAATTTCATAGAAAGCACCAAGGAGTTGCAACGTATACAAAGCAAGATAAATACAAAAAGAGAATGTTAACTCCATCAAAAATAAATGGATTTTCTTACGCATGCTTGGTCGTCTTGTTTTAGTTTGTTTTCCAGGCCAAATATGGTGATTAAATGTCAGGAAACAGATTAACACAAGAAACACCCTGAAAATTCTTTTCTAATACAAACTCTTCAGCAGCTGGAATCCAATTTCTCCAGCAAAAAACTTTTGTTTCTTTAAGGGGCACAGTTAAGCTGGTGGTCGGTATGAAGCATTTTCATTGCTAAACAGAAAGCACATATCTATCTGATAAACAATACCGCAGAAGATGCGGCACTGGCTCCAGCTAGCCTATTCTATAACTCTTTGTCATGTGCCAAAAGCACTTAAACTTTTCAGCATTGATAACCTCAAAACATCACTACATTACCCTATAACTCCCCAGTAAATGCTACTCCCTCTGTTTCAATTTATGTGAACCTATTTCCTTTTTAGTCCGTGCCAAAATGAATGACCTCTTTACTAATTTGGAAACAAATTTACTTTATGAAGTGATTTACAGCCACACAAATATTCAAGACTTATTTTGAACCACAAGTTTCAAAATTCTTCACTCTTTCTTAAATGTCGTGCCCAGTCAAATGGGTTCACATAAATTGAAAGAGGAAGTATATCACAAAAAAATAAGGTGAAATAGCGTTCCCACCCAGAGAATCATAAAACCTAAACATCACACCTAAAGAATAATTAGGCTTCAGTCAAGCCATCAAGCTATACTTAGTAACCAAACCAATCTTCTTCTTTTCTTAATAAAGAAATAAACAAACAAAGCAATTACTTTTGACAAACAAGCAATCAAAGCAATTCTACACATGATTTTAACATTCCAAACTCAGTAGTGTATAACCAGCCAAAAAGGGTTGAAAAAACAAAGGGAAAAAAATATGTCCCCAGTAAATGCTATATCACAAAATAAGGTGAAATAGCATTCCCACACAGAGAAACCATAAATCGGTTAATATGTGATTTAATAACAATAACTTCACTTCAGTCAAGCTATATTAAGCAAACAAACCCATCTTCTTTTTTTCTTAATAACTAAACAATCAAAGCAATTTTAACCAGTAGTATATAACTAGCCAAAAAAGATTGAAAAAACCAACCAAAAAAAAAATACTACCTTATCTTCAGCAAGGAGTGGAAGGTGAAGAAGGATTTCAAGTGGCTCTGTATCAGCCGCCATTACAACAAATTCCGCAATTCCTCTGTTTAATGTCTTTGTAGCTGAAACAAAACAAACCCCATTTCTCCATTACATCAATAAACAACTAATACACTTAAAAAACACATAAAAATTGAAACTTTCCCAAATAGTAATAAACCTTCATTAGCACTCAGTTCTCTAGTACATCATTAAGCAATATATACACTAAAAAAAACATAAAAATTGAATCTTGTAATAAACCTTCATTAGCACTCAGTTCTCTAGTACATGATTAAGCAACTTATGCACAAGAAACACATAAAGGTTGAATTTTTCCAAATAATATTACCTTCATTAGCACCCTTCTTAAGTTGCTTATAATTAGCAGCTTGTTGAACCAAATCCATTATTGTTGTAGTAAGTTGCGAATCAGCAAGTGGGTATGCTTTTGGGTTCACTGTTTCTGTAGTCTACAATTAAACATTTTCAAGAACAGAAAAAAAAAAAAAAAAAGTTATCTTTTTGTGATACAAAACATAATAACCAAGAAAAATTAAGGTCAACAACAAATACACACACACACACACACATACATACATAGAGAGAGAGAGAGAGAGAGAGAGAGAGAGAGAAAAAGAGAAAGAGAGAGAGTACCATGGTGGCAGAGAGTTGAGAATGTGGGAAGGAGGTGAAATTAGGGTTTATGGAAGCTTAATAGGAAAAGGCTAGGGTTTTAAGGGAAACGAATTGGGTTTTATTTGATGGCATTTTTTATATACTTTTAATTATTAGTAAATTTCAGTTTTAGTCCTTTATAATGGTTCGCTAGGCTTATTTAACCTTGGAGTGATGAAAATGTGTGTTCCTGTCCATTTTACTTTAGAAAAATGTAATACATGATAATTAAATAAATGATTTAACAATTAACAACAACAACAATAACAACCCAATGTGATCTCACAAGTGAGTATGGGAGGGTAGGATGTCTGTGACGCTTCTTGACCTTTGTGGGGTAGAAAGGTTCAACTTCAAATTTCATAGAAAAACATAGTTAATCTTTGGATTAACGAGAAAAATAGGATGATTTAACATTTAAAAGGTCATTAAATTTCCGCAGGCTCTTTTAGTTGTTGGATGCGCAAAACAATCTATTCCCCTTAACTTTCTCTGTCGAATGAATCTTCAAATCATCATCTAACTCAGACGTAGCTCCCTTCTTTTTTTCTTTTTCTCTTTTTCTTTGGGGGGGGGGGGGGGGTAGGGGGTGAGGTGGGGTGTGAAGTGGTGTCAAACCAAAATACCCAACAAGCATTAGCTCTCCCTGAAAAAAAGGTGATCCAGCCGCACCTTCCAGTACGGTTACCTTATTACGACTTCACTCCAGTCACTAGCCCTGCTTTCCGGCATTTCTACCCTTCTGTCACTCTACTGGTACTGTGCATGAGATTTTTTTTTCACCTCGTACTGGCTCTCGTTCAATTCTTTCGAATTCATTGGTTGTGAAGATTAAGAAGCAGAGGATAAAAAATGTTAATATCAGTTAATTGAAAGTTAAATATAGGTGATGATCATCTATTAAAATGATCAAAATTAAAACTATAGTAATATTTTTGGATACATGGGGGCTGATAAGTAATGAAGGGTTTAGATAATGTCACGTGACAAAATCTGGTAGTAGTAGTGATTCGTTAGTGGTTAGTGGCACGAAAGAACCAAATGTGTCACGCGATAGCATAGATGAATCCAACTATTAACGAGTGGCATGGATGGGCCATTTCAAATAATACGATGGCATATTTTAGCTTTTTCCCTTATCTAAATAAAAGTTGCTTGCATTATAAGTTAAATGAGACCGAACAATGCAAAACTCTATTATAAATTACACGATAGTATTTAGAAGTTAAACTCTACATTTATTTTTAAGAAAGGTATACGTGTTAGTGTTAAATGAGACTGGTGTCAAATTACCTATAGTTATTGCTTAGTGTTTTTTTTTTCTTTGCATAACGGGAAAAAACTACTTAATGTTATCTTGGTAAAATAAAATGACAAGTATTTTGAGATAGATATTTTTAGTAAGGACGATAAGTATTTTGAGACGGAGGGAGTCCCTGAAAACCAGGAGAAGATCTATGTAGAAGTGTGGGGATGGCATGCCACCCGAACGTCTCGAGTAACTAATACTAAGTACTAACAAATGACATCCCTTCAAAAGTTCTTTTCTTCCTTTTTTTTTCCTCTCCCACAACCCCCTCGCAAGTTCAAAATTGAAGTGTATAAACTAATCTAGTTTCAAATACTAACAATGACATTTTCACTTCTACATTTAGGCTTGGCTATGCGCTTGAGAGTTGAGGGTCTCCCATTTCATTAATTTACGGATGTAATGTGATAGTTCAATGATAGCTTAGACTTTAGACGAGGAACAAAATTAAGGATGCAAAAAGATAGATGTGAGAATAGAAAAAGATAATGCACCAGCCGGGAATCGAACCCGGGTCTGTACCGTGGCAGGGTACTATTCTACCACTAGACCACTGGTGCTGTGTGCAGAGTGTACCATAAGACGCGGTTAATGTAGAATCAAAGTGTTAACTTTCGGCAGTTATTCATTTGACAATTCCTTATTGTAATAAGCCTAATTTCTTTCATTTCCATTTCTATTTATGTCTATATTGCTTGTGCTTATTGCCTGATTTTTCGTTTTTTTTTTTTTTTTTAGTGGCCTGTCGCATGCTAAACTAATAATGAGGACATAGTTTACTATGACTTGTTTTTGGTTTTGCTTAGCTGTGGTGTGTGTGTTCACTTATGGTGTCTTTTGGTGCAAACAAACACTGGTTTTATCATTTTGCAGTGTGTTTGCAAGTTGTAATTATTCTGAGTCACTCCTTTTGTTTATTATTGGTACCGAATTTGGAACTTCTTTTTTCTCGTTTATTTTTCTCTCTAATGAGTGTCCCTACTGAGAAAAAATAGTGTTGATTAAGACCTTTGTGCTGATCTTTCATATACAGAAGAAATATTTAATCTCTAGGTACGACAGATCAAGGCATCATATTCAAGGGTAAAATTAAGCTCGTTTAATGGAGGTGCAAAAGTTGGTAGTGGAACCTGTAGTATGAATGAAGTAGTTTAGTATTCGAAGACAAATTATTGAGTATCAAAATGAAACTGCCACATAAAGCAAAATTGATATAAAGGATCCATATAGCCTACTCAACTAGTTTAATTTGAGACTTAGGTATGATTGTTGTTGTTACTATAAACCAAATATAGAACAACAACTGCTAAAGTTTTACATATCCCTGGTAGAGTTCGAATACAATCAACAAGCTAGAATTCCCTTCTAGCTTTTCAAGAATCATTTACTATGTTCTATTTAAAGGTGAAAAACACATTTTCTGGAAATCCAATCTAATAAACTGCTAATTGGGTCAATGTACTATCTCTGTATAAACTCAATCTGTGGTCCTACTTTCAGGAAATGTGCAAAGTGGGGCAAAGATTAGCCGGGGGCCAAGCCAGCATTCGAGTTATGCGTTTGACAGAACCCAATAACTCTGGCTCAAACTTATGTCAAAATTTGTTTAATATGTACAAAATTAATTTATTCAGAATTCAATAAGTAACAAAAAATGTGATCCAGAACCCATAAGCTAAAAATTCTAGTTCCACCTCTAGCGATAGCTTTAACTAATTGCCATGATGGGATGATTTTTAAGCATTGACTACAAATAGGACATGAGATGTAAACAAATTGAAATGTCAAATATCAAGCCTAGAGATCTTTAAAGTTCAAAGAAAGTAGAAATTCAGCAACCAAACTCATGAAAGCCAAAGTAGAAATGGTTAAAAAGGAAATGAATCAATTTCTTCACATGGCGGCCCGTACTGTTAAAAGCAGTAAGGTTCTTTCTCATCTTTACTCCATCGAATGGAGTCCATTCCTTTTACCTCATATCCTTTTTTTTTTTTTTTTGGCCAAACATAGTACAACATAACCACATGCTACATTCCATGGTCTCTTCTATAGTTCTTACAATTGCATAAAGTAAAATTGCCGACACTTCTACCATCTATTTTTCCCCCTATATGTGAACATATTGGACATTAAAGCAAAACACAGAAAAATGATTTACTTTTTTCTTTTTTGCTACACCTCTGACTTCAATACATATCGTCATTAGATGCCAGAGTTTACGAGATATCAATTACACATGTTATATTTACGGTTAATAAAGTGCCTCCTTTTCTAGAGACATAAAAGTAAGATGCTGTTGAGTCCCATTCAGTGGTGGGAAGGGGACATAGATCTCGTTATCTTGGACAATTGTTACCTTATAAGCTATAATTTTTTGGAGTTGAGTCAAATTCAAGATTCATTTGAGAGCAAGACCTATTTTATTTTCTTAATTTACCCAATATTAAGCTTCCATTATATTATCCACGATCTAATTGGTAGGCTGGTCGGCCTGGACGTGGAGGGATAGTGATGGGATGGGTAACTTGGCCTCCTTTTATCAGATGCAATAGTCACAAAAAAAGGGGTTACAGAGAAGACAAGGAAGCACAAAAATATAGTATCTTCCTCTATCCAAATTTATGTTGGCATTTTTCAGATTTCGAGAGTTTTAAATAGTTTAATTTACTCCTCCGTCCCAATTATGTGAAAGTGTAATTATTTGGGGAATCAAACTATTTTTTCCTTGACTATAACTTCTTAAAAGTATTTTATATCATTAACTATAGTGACTTATATTTTTGTGTAGTTTTCAAATTTGTAAATGTTATTTTAAGATATTTGAAGAATCTATGTGTTTTGATCCTCATACTCCGAACTCTTCAAATAAATTGGGAAAGGGAGAATAGCAATTGTAATTGCATTATTACCTAATTTTGACATATGCTCTAAGTTTCAAGGGGAGTGTGTAATTTTGACACATGCTCTAAGTTTCCAAGTTAAGAGGGAGTGTGTAATTTTGACATATGCTGTGTCTTTAGTGACTTTATAGATCACAGAAACACTCATCAGTCTTCTCTCTTCAACAGCATACGATATCATTTTGTCCATTACCTAATTTTTACTTCTCAAACTAATCCACCTCCTCCTTTTCTTCTTGTCCTTTTCTCATGCACTACTCTATATTTTAGACTTCAACACCAAACACTCTTCTATAAGCTCCCATTTCCTCAACTCACTAAACCTATGACGACATGGAACCTTCTATTCCTTTTCTTCTTCCTTATTCCCACACGTGCCGACCTCCCTGGCACGTGGGAACTCCTCGTCCCCGACGCCGGAATTTCCTCCATGCACACAGCTGTCACACACTTCAACACCGTCGTCCTCCTTGACCGCACCAGCATCGGTCCTTCCAGGAAAAAACTACCTCCCCACCATTGCCGTGTGGACCCTAATGACCCCATTTTGAAAAAAGACTGTTATGCCCACTCTGTTCTTCTTGATTTGCAAACAAACACAATTCGTCCCCTCATGATCCTCACCGACACGTGGTGTTCCTCTGGCCAGTTTCTCCCTGATGGTACTGATAGGGTTTGCCCTGAATTTTCAATTTTATTTTCTAGTTTTACACTTTCTTTTATATTAGTTTTTAGGCCAATTTGTAGTTCACTTTGCTGTCTAATTTATCCATCATTAGCTTTCGCATAACGCCTTGTTATTTTGATCCTCACAGGTACACTTCTTCAAACCGGCGGCGACCTTGACGGGTTCCGTAAATTTCGAAAATTCACTCCTTGTGAATCTTCTAGCTCCATCTGTGATTGGGAAGAACTTCAAGAAATTCAACTTTCACAAGGTACTGTTCGAATTTTGCTTCACTAAAATTAACACTAGTTAGTATTTCAAATGAAAAGGTGTCTACTAATGAAGGATTGTATCCTTTACCACACCTGTTCTATTTAATTGCAACTTCAGCCTTCAATTCTATGTTGGTTATTCATATTATCAAATCTTTATCTTTGTGTTCTTCTTCGTATATTTTATGTTCTTGATATATAATTTTCCAACAGGTAGATGGTATTCCACTAATCAAATACTACCAAACGGTGAAATCATAATTGTCGGTGGCCGTGCAGCTAATAGTGTGGAATTTTTCCCACCAAGAAAAGAAGGAGCATTTGAATTCCCATTTTTAACTCAAGCTGCAGATAAACAATATGATAATCTTTACCCTTATGTTCATTTACTACCCAACGGACATCTATTCATATTTGCCAACAACAAAGCTGTTATGTATGATTTTACAGCAAATAAAGTAGTAAAAGATTATCCAACACTTGATGGTGGGCCAAGAAATTACCCATCAGCAGGATCATCAGCTATGCTTGCACTTACAGAGGATTATTCTAGAGCGATCATTGTAATATGTGGTGGAGCTCAATTTGGTGCGTATTTAGAAAGGAGTATAGATACACCTGCACATGGGAGTTGTGGTAGAATTGAAGCAACTGGTGAGAACCCAGTTTGGGAAATGGAAGATATGCCTTTTGCAAGAATCATGGGTGATATGGTAATTTTATGATTTGTCCTGAATTTCCTACTATTTTATTTGGATATTATATTATCGTTGTGTTTTTCTTCAAAAAGATTTTACCATATCTATCATTTTTTTTTTTTTTGGAATAACATCCCAATATGGTCATTAAAGAATCTTATTTAGGGAAAAATTATTCTCACAATAAATTTTATGTTTTTTATATTTGTTTTCTTCATATATAGGTGAGTTGACTGAACTATATTAAATATAATACTTCTTTAATTTTAGAATAGTTTCACTGCTGTATTGCTGCCAAAATCAAACATTAACTTTCGCGTGACGTCTTGTTATTTCGATCTCAACAGGTAATGTTTCCAACCGGAGAAATTCTCATCATTAATGGAGCTCAAGCAGGAACACAAGGCTTTGAAATGGCATCAAATCCATGTTTAAACCCTGTTTTATACAGACCAAATGAACCATTAGGACTTCGTTTCATGACTTTGAATCCTGGTAATGTTGGGAAAACTTTTATATTAGCTTTCGTATTCTGATTTATCATCGTTAGAGATTTGCAATTATTAGCTTCTGCACGACATCCTGATTATTTTGATCCCAACAGGTACAGTACCAAGAATGTATCATTCAACAGCCAATTTATTACCAGACGGTCGAATCTTGATCGCAGGAAGTAACCCACACTTTTTTTACAAGTTTGCAACAGAATTTCCAACCGAATTACGTATCGAAGCGTTTTCTCCGGAGTATTTATCACCCGACAGAGCAAATCTTAGACCAGTAATAATCGAATCACCGGAAAAGATCAAGTACGGTGAAGATTTCGGGGTGGTGGTGACAGTTGAGCTGCCAGTGGTTGGGATTGTGGAGGTGAATTTAGCAAGTGCTCCATTTTCTACACATTCATTTTCACAAGGACAAAGGCTTGTGAAGTTGAGTGTAACAAGTGCGATTCCTAATGATGTCGCCGGAAAATATAGGATCGGATGTACAGCTCCGCCTGACGGGAAGGTGGCGCCACCAGGGTATTACATGGTATTTGCAGTAAACCAAGGGGTGCCCAGTGTGGCACGGTGGATCCAGGTTGTGGTTTGAAAGCTCTTTTTTTTTTTTTTTTTTCTATTTAATTTTTATTATTTGATATTTTCTTTTTTTTTTTCTTTATTTTTATTTAGTTTTGGATATAAATGTGATAGGTTTCCTCAAATATTATGGATTCTGAAAAGTCTGAATGAGACTGCAGAGTCTATTATTTTATCCTTTCAAATAAGTTGGAAAGATAATGAAAAGTACAATTACTTTTATAGTTTTATGTTATTTTTTCCTTTTCTCTTTTTTTTTTTTCATAACGTTTTCTACTAGTATCTTGTTTTTCTAAGTTTTTCATCTATTAAAAGCTTGATTGCATTAAAAATTTCTAACCCTGGATTTGGACAAAACCAGAAATTAGCTCTATTTGTTATGAAATAAATGTATGAAAACAACATTGAGACAAGTGATAAGAGTGTTACTAAGAGAGATACTGAAAACCATTTTATGTTTCTTTCAAGTGTATATAACGTGACTTATAATGCCACCATCATATGCATAGATTAGTTAAAGCAATATAAAATATCATGAAATTCATCTTAAATTGTGGTGGAATTTTAAATACTCATCTATATTTTTGTTAGAAATCTTAAGTTCGAGCCTTGATAATATGCGGTCTCTAATCCTTTAAATTCAAATTTTCCTACGCAACAAGATATAATGAATGTATGCACCAGTAGAAATAAAGTATGCTATAAACAATTTAAATTGGAATTTTCCTACGCAACAAAATATAATGAATGTATGCACTATTAGAAATAAAGTATTCTATGAACAATATAGAGAAGAGTAGTGAAAATACTGAGTTGTATAGAGAAAAGTAGTTGGAGTTATGATTGTAGATAGAGGTGATGGGAATGTAAGTGGACAACTACACTATGTCTTCTTCCATTTTATATTTGTTTAAGTTGTAATCCACTTGCTACAACGGCTAGTTACAGTTATATTTCTTCAGTGGGACTTGAAGAATTAATACTCCATAAAAACCACTTATGAAATTACCTATTACTTGCCTACAGGCTGCGATAGTACTTGAGGATAATAGACATCATTGCTTAGCCTAAAACATGCATTCAATATATGCAAAGTACACGTGAGGATTAACACCCCGAACTACGGAAATTTAACTTTTACATTGTTTAGCGTATTCAAAACCTATATATGTACGTAAGCACAAAAAATCTACCTTACATATATAGTGTAATTTTTTGCCGAAGATGTTCGGGCGAACACGTTAGGAACCCTTTAAATCTGCCCCTGTGTACATCCAAGATGTTTCCATTTGCTAAGGGCCAAAAACCAAATAATATACATGCATATTATAAAGGATCTTAGCCAATATAATAATTGGAGATTAGGATGGAATAATAATGAAACACTTTTTGGCCTTTTTCATTGTTATCGTGCCCCATATTTTGCCAGTAGGAAATTGATAGGCGGCTTTAAACTTTTGAGTTTTCTGTTTAGGCACATTTGAGTGTCCATTAGGCCATTATCCAGTTAAAACCTTTGCATATGTCCCATATTCCGTAGAAAGCTTCTTTTGATCCTAGCTTCTTTAATTTTAGGGACAAGACCCCCCCCCGAACTATTTGAATTGCTACGACACACCTTACCTTTTCAGGGTCCTATTACCCCCCTAAACTTATTTAAATAATTACCCCCTAAAAGCCGTGTACATCCAAGAGAATGACATACACTTCCATGTGTATTTATTTGTTTTCTTTCTCTTTTTAATTTTTTTAACCGCTTACGTGTCAATTTTTTTTAAAATAAAAATAAAAACATGAATTTTCATTAAAAAAAAATGAGTTTCTTAGTCAATTTTTTAATTTGGAAAATTTGATTTTTTTTAAACCCATTTAAAAAAAAAAAAAAAAAACTAAAAACATGGATTAAAAACTCGAATTTTCTTTTAAAAAAGGATTTTTAAAACCTTTTTTTAAAAAAAAAATTTGAAAATTTGTTTTTTTGCCCCGAAAATGATTTTTTTTTTTAAATATGGAAAAATGGATTTGTTAAAAATATGGAAACTTGATTATTTTTTTAAAATGTCTTAAAAAATCTTGATTTTCATGATTTCATTTTCTTAGGACACTTTTATTTTTCAAATTCCGGAGTGTCTTGCCAAAATGTGAAAAAGGCCGAATTTTTATAAAATTTTGAAAAAATTAATTATTTTCTTTAAAACCTTTTTTAAAACTAAATGTGGAAGATAGATTTATTTTCTTTTAAGAAAAAAAAAATAAGTTTTAAAAGCTTTTTTTATGTTTCACTCTCTACACACTCTCTTTGCCACATAGAAAGTAATTATTCCGTTTTAAATGTTTAGGGGGGTAATAGAGCTAGCTTCTTATCCCTTAATTTTAAGATAAAAATTCAATTGGAAAGAGCATCTTTTCGTGCAATGTATTCTCAAACAACAACTTCACTTTATAGTACACAACTTGACTCAAACCAATAATTGCTTTTGTTGTACACCAATCTTCATCCCTTTTTTCTCTTATCCAAAAATTTAAGGGAAAAGGGCCAAAATTACCCCTGAATTTTGAGAAATTATTTATTTTGATTGCCTGTGTATTCTGGGTTAATTATGCCCTTACTCTTATACTTGTCCAAATTTACCCCTAATGGGCACTTGTCCTAACTAGACTCTCAACCCATTTGAAACAATAATATCGATCCGATCATGAAATTATTTCACCAATGAATTGTCGCCCATTCTAATGGCCCTCAATTTGCCGGAAGCTTTGAGTGGTCGCCATCCGGCGTTATCCCAAAATCAATCATTCGTTGAAAAAAACGGAGAGCAACAATTGTTTCCTCCTCACTTTAGGCATTCCAAATTAAGATAGAAGTTGAGGGAGAGTTTTGGACGGAATATTACTGAATACCCAAAGACGAATTGTAGAACCATGAATTTCCAATCTCAAATTTTTTACCAATGGAATGTTACCGGGCCTAAGCTTCGAGAAAGAACCATAATCCTTAAAGCTTCTCTCTAAGTATCCATGAACAATTACGTTCCGTAAAACCGAATTTAAAAACAAGTACTAGTATTATTATTTCATTCGGGGGATCGGAGAAATATTTGATCGATGAAATTATTGTGAAATGGGTTCGGGAGTCTAGGATTAGGACACATGGCCGGTCATTAGATTAGTAGGTAATTTGGACCATAAATAAGAGTAGGCATAATTAACCCAATAGTATGCATAATTGACCCAATAGATAACGAAGGGTATTGAACTTTTCCAAAAAATTAATATCGAGATATTTTGATCGCTGTGTATTCTGTTTTGTAAATGGGCACTTGCAACATATGAAACAATAATATAGGAATGAGTGTTAAATTGGTCGGGTCAAAATAGACGTGGAGGAATTAAGATTTAAACTTGATGGTTTCAATTTTTATTTTTTACCAATGAATGTATTTCACTTTTAAATCATGTGTTCAGTATTTAGTACTAGTATTAACTTTTTCTTAGACAAATCTCTATACTTTACTTAAAAAAGAGTAGGTTCAATTGGACCCATTGAACTCAAATTGCGGTAACGAGCTTTGTCATGAAAACTTTATAAAATTGTCTAATACTTAATTGTAATTTCAATAATGAATAATGTTTCTCTCCTATATGATTAACGAGTATCATGTCTAAATGAAATTATGCAAAAAAGTTAATCGGTCGATATTTAAGGGAAACTCCTTGCTTACAGCACATATGATAAAAATAATAACATTTCCGTTGGGTCGTAAAAAAATAGTTGCATAGACTTTCATAGAGTTAATAGGGCAATTTGTAATGACTTTATTTAGCGTGGACTCTACGTGAAAAATAGCTGGGAATATTTTAATATGTATATATTATTTTAATAAAAGGCAGTGATTCAAAGATCGCTTTGTGATCACTTAAGAAAATCCTATGATGATGCCTTCTGTTGGAAAATGGAATCATTTACCACTATTAAAGAACTAAATAAGCACAAGTTAGGTACATTTTAAAAGAAACAGATGCTTAAGACATATTAATTAAATCTGGGTTAATCGGTACTAACCTATCATTTTTCCACGTGAAAACAAATCATTTTTCCATATAAGTGTAATTTCTAAGAACTTAAAATTTCACATCAGATAACCATGCAATTCAATATGTACCAGAACATCAGAGATACTAAATTCAAGGCTCATCGCCACCTTTTTGTTAAAAAGAATATATGAGGGACATTGTTTGCAAATGTAATCAAGGAAAATGAAAAATTGTCATCTCCAAAAATTTGAACTTTAGGAGAGTTGGTATAGATTTTCCTTCGCCATCGAAGATTTTGGACATTCTCAATAAATTTTGATTAGTGGCCGTTTGGCCATGAATATCTTTTACTTCTTTAGGAGTTGAATTTCGAAAATCATGTCTGATCATAAAATTTCCTCAAATTCCAGATGTGGAATTGAAAAAACATCAAAAAGTTGTTTTACATTTTTCACTCAAAATCACTCACAAACAAAGGCGGATCCAGAATTTAAACTTTAGGGGTTCAACCTTTTAACATTCTTAGCGCATAAACCATTTATTTAAAAGTTATGGGATTCATGTCGACTATTATTGCAATTTTGATAGATTTTTACACATAAATTTATACTCCGTGTCGAAAGTTTGGGATTCAATTGAACCCCCACGCAATGTGCTACATAAGCCCCTGCTCACAAAAATTTGAAAACAACTGCAATTTGTATTCATGACCAATCACAACTACACTTTTCAAATATCATTTTTCACTTTGAAAAAAAAAAAATTTACTTTTTTCCAACACTCACAATTTTCATGGCCAACGGGCCCTTAACAATGTAACAGTACTAGCTATTATCTATCATCAAATTTTACTTTTCTCCCTCGATTTTGGCAACCATTAGAACTTTATGACCCAAACAACCCACATCTTCTTGGGCTGCCTCTCTAGTAAAATTCTTGGCCCATTTCCTATTCGACCAGCCCAGTTGGAGGACAAATACAACCTCACATGATGGGCTGTTAAGCAAATATGGTCCACAGGCCCAAACTCAGTAAAATACACTCCAACTTGAGCTTACAAATTGAGCAAAGAATCTATTATCGAGCTGTCGACAGTGACGAATCCAACCGTGAATTCGTGTTAGTCACACAACTGAAAAAACGCCAACCTCTCACAGACATTTCTGTCGAAATACTGTTGGAAATATTAAAAATCTGTTGAAAACGTTTCGACTAAGCACATTTTCAATGGAATCTGTCAAAAAAAAAATATTGTAGTAGTGGCAATATCCTAAGAAAGAAAGAACGAGTATAGCTATAACTATGTATACATTTTAAAAAAGCTACTCTCTCAACTCAAAACCCATAGCACCTAAAAACTGAATTTGCCAGTGTTACAATTATCATTTAAGTAGGACAAAAGATGAGGACGACGCAACATGTTTTCATCTTTAAGGTTGTGTCACAGTCTTGACTGGGGTAGTATGTTGGACTATGAACTTGATTAAATGTTTTTGGTTTCATGAGTGTTGTCTGCAAATGAATGGTCAAAAGGGTCACTAGAGGAAATTCAAACCCAGTAGTACATGCTGGTTAATTGCTGGCTATCAGCATCACGCATTGCCTTCTGCTGACATTTGTGACCCATTACCTAGTCTTGTTGTGGGGGCACTATTAAAATCTCTTAAGGGACATGAAAATTGTGAGTATTTGAAAAAAGTAGTTTTTATTTTCAAAGTGAAAAATGATATTTGAAAATTGGAGTTGTGTTTGGCCATGAATATAAATTAGAGTTGTTTTTTCAATTTTGTGAATGATTTGGAGAGAAAAAAGTGAAAACAACTTTTTGGTGTTTTTCAAATTCCGAAACATTCTGAATTTCGAAATTTTATAGCCAAACATGATTTTCGGAATTCAACTCCGGGAAAAAATAAAAAAATTCAAGGCCAAATGGCCATTTAGTTTTGTCTCCCGGGAGAGGTGGAAATTACAATGGAAAGAAAAAAACTATACATCTCCAGATTCCCATAATTTCCTAATTGTGAAGTTGGAAAATCTGAAATACCATGGAATTAAGCACTAACTTTATTGCCAAACTTCAGATTCAGAAATAGTTTGGACGATTGTGCCATTGTGACATCTTATCCAAAATTCCAAACGACCAGACATTCGATTTCATTTCACTATTTTGTCATTTACCATTTGAACTAGAGCTAGTAACATAAAATTAAAATTCCAAATTATAAGTATTTTATCAACTAATTTTTAAATTATTACTGACAAACTTTTAGGTGTTAGCATAAGAAAAACTGATTAGTATATTAATATGACAGAATGTATCATATTTTCTAATTGTAACCTAATGAGCTTAAGCTTTTGAATGATAGTTAATATACTGGAATCAAGTTTGAGCTCAAAACAACCTTGAAGCTGAGAGAATCTTAATCATTCAGCCCAGAAGTTTACGTTATTTTATATGTGGTTCAAGACTTCTATATAAACCTTTGATATCACTCTCTCGCATGTGTAATCTTGTTTTTTTTTTTTTTTCCACATGTGGACCTTGAATGTTTACTACGAGGGTGCAAATGGTGTACCGAAGATTAGCTCAATATCACGTAAATTCAAATTCATTAAAGGGATTCTTTTTAAAAAAAAAAAAAAAAAAAAAAAAAAAAACAAACAAACAAACAAAGATTGTTAAAATTGTTCGTGTTTTATTCAAAATTGAGTAATTTTGTCATTCATTTGACTTTTGGCCTAACAATACCTCTCGGCCGTTGGGAAAAAGTCTCGTTTTTGCTCTTGGCCCTTAACAAGCTCGAATTTGAGGTAACTTTAACTCATAATCAAAAGTTAAGGATAAATTTGGACGTTTAATATTTTTCTCAAAATATTTGGACATGTAGAGTTAACTCACTCCGTCCGTTAATGACAAAGGCAAAATAGAAGACGATTTGCTAACGTCATCTGTATGAATGAACAAAAATATATCCGAAGATAAAATTGAACATTCCAGATTAAATACGATGTTTTCTCTAGGTAAAAGTAATGTTTAATCATTATTTTAGTCCTTTTCTTTCACTTCTACTAATACAATACGTGACATAAGTCAAAAATAAATATGTTAAACTCCATGCCCTATCATAAGATATTGTCATTTAATTGAAATGAAGAGAGTTTTATTTTCTAGAAGTGTTTTTTGAGTTTCCATTATCGAACAAATTTCTCAGACACACTGTAACGTACACCAATATTGCCGTTAGATTAGACTGGGTTTGGATCGTATAAAAAGCAATTACTGAACTTATTGCCACTATTGTAGTGTATATAGGTGTCGAAGAGGATGATCAACCTAATTGGATTATCATTTCTTTTATTAAATTATTTTTGGTATTATTTTAATGAGGTTATGAATTTCAACTAGTTTAACAATTGTTAACAAAAGATCTGAGTTTCGAGACAAAAAATTAATTTTTAAAAATGAATATAAATGCCACATTGATACTTTTTCAGGCCTACGTTCTAGTTCTTATACACTATAAATTGAGTGAAGTTTCTCTCTATGCCACTTGGCACGACAAGAGACTTTAGATTAAAAAAAAAATTATAGTATAGGAAGGTAACAATAATGATATTTGGCACAAATATCATGTTTCGTGTCATTTTACATCTTACTCTTATGACTTTTGTCGCTTAATCTATGATGAATTCGTCGTATTTGAACTTATGTCGTCATATTTCTTGTGTATAGGTACAGAGATGACAAATGATGGAAAATTGTGCTTAAAGTGAGTAATTTTGGAGCATACGACGAGTAGACGAGATGACGAATCGAAGACCGATGAACTAAAAGGAAAGAAACTGAACCGAAGGCCCTGCTTTTCTTCCGCATCGCGTGAAGAAAGCGGACACAAGACTAGGCATCAGAGCCACGCGATCCTTCCGCATCGCGGAAGGAAAGCGTGAAGCCCCAGAACCTTGCGCGATCCTTCCGCATCGCGGAAGGAAAGCGGAACTCTGCGCGGTTTTCCCGATTCGACTAGGATTTGGTTTCCTTATTTTTTATTTTTACCCTAGACTATATATGTTGCCTGAGAACGGGTCTTGGGATTTA
>NC_081344.1:12424079-12438313 GCF_029784015.1 Lycium ferocissimum | reverse complement strand
ACATCTTTTTTTAAATTTGGATAACTTTGATTCCATGCTGGAAACCAGTGACACAGGTATTGTCGCTTCCAACTTCGCATTATTTTACGAATAAATTTACTCAGGTTAGGTGTTGCGCCATAGAATAAATACAGAAGCTTGACATGTATCTTATACATGAACTTTGTAATATATTTAACTAAATACTATATTAGGCTTATGTGGTGGTTGAGTGGGACGTGTTATTAGACTAGGAAATTCACCATGGAGGTTTCAGCCAGCGAAGATTTGCTGACATAATTGTGGTAGAAACAATGCAAGATCCAGCATCTCTCAGCAAAGACATTGGATAAAGATTCAAAAGCTAAAACACTATTTGTAGATTATACTTGCACTTTTTGACATTTTTTGCTGGTTGATGCTGTCAGATTAAGTGCGCTTTGTATAAACGCACAATGTCAACAAGTCGTTGTAGTATAGTGGTAAGTATTCCCGCCTGTCACGCGGGTGACGGAAGGTTCGATCCCCGGCAACGGCGTTTTACTTAAAATAATTTCTGGTCGATCTTTTTATGTCTCTCTCTCATTTCCGGTGTGAAAGTGAAGCTACGGATCTATTTTACTAAACAAAAACATGTGATTCGCACAGCAGATAAGTTTACCTAATGCTTCAATATTTGCATTTTGCCGCATATACCCTGCCTTGATGTTAAACGGAGGCCTCTCCAATAAACATTCAAGAGAACTTGGATGTAAATTATGATTATGCTAATATAGTACGGATGAATGTAACAATTATTTTTAACTCCAGAAGATGCTAAAGAAGTTGGATGTAAATCGTAAATCTATATATCTATTATAAAAGCAGATATGTAGGTGAAATGACATACACGCCTCATTGATTGGTGAATTATTTATATTTTATTTTTTCCATGTTCTTTATATCCTCCTTTTCCCTCATTTATTTTCAATCTATTTTCCCATCCCCGAACAGTGGCTTCTTTTCGTAGCGGGTTCTCAAGAGTTACTTCTTCTTTAATTACTTCTCTTAATTTTCCTCCCACTATTATTCCTCTTTAATTCATTCTCTTAATTACCATGTACGCTAGAAGACATAGTGCATGGGAAGTGAAAAAAACGACGTAGTGAAAGAGCCATTGGTTTCATCAGATTCTGCCTTCATAAGGGAATCTATGTTAAACTCCGTTCCGACATAAAACACTGTGGTAAAGACCACGCTTATGACCAACATCTTAATACGATTCTTGGTTTAAGGTGCTGCAGTTGATTTGAAGTATTTCAAATTTGTTGCGGGAATACGAACTGTATGACAATCTGATATTGGACCAACACATTATGGCTCTTAAAATATTGTGAACTTTTTTGATTTCGTTACCTTATCATGGGAATAGGTTTGTGTAATGTTGTCAAATGTGAGAAAGTGAAGGCTTGCCTCGAAACAGAGGCCTCGCAACTTGACAACATGCTTTATCCACTTGTGAGTTGTGACTTAGAAAATGAGGTTTGAAGCAAATATTCTGGTAAATTTGATAATAGTCACTTTTTAGCCTTTGTAATTGAAAAATGGTCAATTTTCATGAAATTCTGCCTTTCTATGACCAAGAGCACTGCACAACCATTGCTATTCCCAGCAAGGGAAATGGCAGCATTTCTACAAAGTGGAGAAAAATAGGATGAGCTGGGGAGTCCTTTTAATTTTAGTTTTTGAATTTTTACACTGTATAGCCGGCCATCAAAATAATAGCCAGCATTATATAAAATTAATTTCGAGGGGATTTTTTAATGCATGTGCTTTAGTTTCACTTTGTGTGTCTATGATGATTTTCTTTCTACAAAAGTATAGCCTGAAATCAGAATTTTGATTAATTTTGAAGTCTTGATATTGTAAAATTTGTTAGACTAGAATCGAAAAAGTTACGAAATTATGAAGTAATTTCTTTGAGGGAGAAAGAACAATGAAGATGTGACTAATCTGTAATTGTTTGTTGTCTTTTTCATTTTTGTTTCTTTTTGAAATGTTTTAGAAGAATTTTGGTTAGATATCATTGAGCAAATAGCGATGATAATCTCACTTCAGTTTTTGACAAGAAT
Source organism: Lycium ferocissimum (assembly GCF_029784015.1). Classification (NCBI taxonomy): domain Eukaryota; kingdom Viridiplantae; phylum Streptophyta; class Magnoliopsida; order Solanales; family Solanaceae; genus Lycium; species Lycium ferocissimum. The sequence continues at coordinate 12,436,223 of NC_081344.1, read as the reverse complement.
GGTTTCCCCCTTTGAATAGTTCATGTTGTGCATAACCCCTAGAATTTAGCTGAACTGGTTTGGAGAAATTGACCGCATTAGAAACTTCTATTTTTTCTAATTAAAAAATGCAGTTGCCTTTTGAAACAAGGGTTGATGCTTTTGAAGGATAGGGGTACTTCTTCCATTAGCTATAACTTTATACTGAAATTAGTTAAAATTATGTTGTTTACCAAATTCTTAATACGTATAAAACTTTGACTAATCTTCAATCTAACAATTGGATCTAAAACAACTTTGCAATTCTTGCACCCATGACGTTTTGGATAGAGAAATTGAAAGTCTTTAAATTTTACGTACATGTATTGAAGGGAAAGACAACAGACCTACGGTAGATGTCACGTTAATGATTGACTCGGCTAACAAGTTATGTGACATAATTTCAAGTGCTATAGTTTCAAAACGTGATTGCTTTTGAGTCAGCTCCGTGATTTTACATGTTAAAAGTTTGAGGGATTAACACATGTATACAAGAACGGTCTGGTCAAGCTTCACATCAAACTTCAAATAATTAAGATACTAGGACTGAAATAGTTTAGAAATTCCACTTTAAGTGCATGATTTGAATCATATGTGAATTCGGTTGAAGGCTCAAAAGTACAGAACATTAAGTGCGTATAGGTTGAGTACTTGAATTTTGAACATACCATGATGTACCTCGGAAGGATTATGCTTTATGGTTCCACATATGAGCAGCTAGCCTAGTCATATTGTATTTTCTTTAACTTTTTTCTCCAAAGCAATATTATAACTTTCATTGTGCATAGGAAAATATTTTAACAAGAACAACTACATATGCATTTTGTAAAGTATGCCAAAACTTGCAAAAACAAAAAATAAAAAAGAAGAACTACATATGACAATTAATAATATCTTCGTCAAAAGTTAGTAGAAAGGTGACAAAAAGATTTTGAAAGCCCCAAATAAATTTGAGAAGGAATGTATTACTACTCAGTACTCACACTTTTAGGAGCTTACAACTTCTCCCGTTAAAGAAATCGAGGTTTACTTTCATTCTATTAATCTTTGTCACAATGTATTAATATTTTTCTCCTAACTCGTGAATTAGATGATAATCATATTTTATTTTGAGAATTAGATGGAATTAGTTATGATTTCTATTTTTATGTCTAAAGGAAATGATATATTCTTTTTGGGGGAAGGGGAGGGAGCAGGGATTGGAAAAAAAATTGAACTGTTCGGTAACTATTATTTTTTATATTCCGAATTAAATGAGATTAGTCTTGAAATTGATAATATAGAGAATTTTGGAGTTAAATGGAGCCTCATCTATTGACGGAGTCACATTAATTTTACTATTATATAGTTGAAATATGTAAGAAAAAAGAGTTATGTACACCTTACAAGTTCTTAAAGAAAGACATTGCAGCTTACCATGATCGCGCGAAACGCGGTCAAATTAACTAGTATGCTAATATAGTACTGATGAATGTCACCATTTTGATTGCTTGACTGGAAAAATGAACCAAAAAGTAAGCAAACAAGTGATTAATAAAGTACCCAAAATGGCATCAACGCGGACTCCAAAAATAAAATCTATCGATAGGAGCTGCTGTTCATTTAGATGGAGTGTAGTGATATTTTAAAGATTTTTAAATATTTTGGTATTACTTGGAGAAATGGCAATTTACTTATTGGCCAAGACAAATACTTATTTGGGAAGTTACTTGTTTACCAAGTACGTGTACTTGGATGGCAAGTATACTTGTTTGCCAAGTACTCCACCACTTTACTACTATAAATTGGCCTAAGGAGCTTTCACAATAATCATCCAACAACTAAGAGCTAATCTCGTGTTCCACTTTAATTCTCTCGTGTCCTTTTTATAAAAAGTTCTTTAACCACTATTACTCTTTTCATATATAGATCTTTTGTTTGTTTTCATTGAAACTTGCTGGTATTATTTAATTTTGCTGATTCCTGTATCCTCTAATTAAATTTAGAGAAGGACTTGTTTAATCCTGGGGAAACATTTCACATTGCTGAAATAGTTTCTTAGGACAGTGCCTAGCACGACTCAAGTCATATTTACTAAATATATTATCGTAGTAATATTTATTTTTTCCAAGTATATTTTCAATAGTATTAGTTTGCTAAATAAAAAATATTATTTATTATTGTACTGGTTTTATTTTGTGGTTTTCCCAACAATCTAAGAAACTATGGCAAATAATATCACTCGTGAAATTATTGATAATACCGATGTTAGTGTTGTTCTAGCTGCTCCCGTTCCCGTCATCTTGCCAGAAGTTCTTGGTGTTGCAGATGCATTAATATGTCCACAATTTAGCCAAATGATGATGCCAAAATTCAGGTATGTAAATGGACATGGTTACAAGCCCAAAGCCAATAATAAAACCTTCATGGAAAATACACCTCAATGCAAGAGAATATTTACCAGAAATGACAATCCCGTTAAGTCAAAAATAAATTTGACTGAAGCGGATGATATAATTATTGCGGTCATTTCAGAAATAAATATTGAGGCCAATGTGAGAAACTGGGTGATAGACTCTGGTGCTACTAGGCACATTTGTGTAAATAAAAATAATTTTGTGTCATACACCCAAGTTGAGGAAGGAGAAGAAATTGTTTATCTTGGTGACTCAAGGACAACTCAAGTTCTTGGGAAAGGAAAAGTTCTTCTCAAACTCACATCTGGTAAAATTCTAGCATTGAGTGATGTGTTGCATGTTCCTAATATCCGAACTAATTTGATTTCTGTGGGATTATTAGAAAAATTTGGGGTGAAGGTATCTTTTGAAGAAAATGAGGTTGTGTTGTCCAAAAATAATATTTTGGTGGGCAAAGGATCTTGTAACCATGGTCTATTTGTGCTTAATGTCTCTAATGATATTTGTGAAAATGCATTTACTTCTGCTTATATGGTTGAGTCTATTTCTTTGTGGCATGCTAGATTAGGACATGTTAATACTGCATATATAAAGAAAATGCAATCGTTTGGTTTAATATCTGGTTTAGATTCAAATAATTTTGACAAGTGTGAAATATGTGCTGAAGCTAAAATTACTAAAAAGTCTTGTTTTTCAGTAAATAGAAAAACTGAATTATTATCTTTGATTCACACTGATTTAGGTGATTTGAAACAAACTACGACTAGAGGTGGTAAAAGATATTATGTGACTTTCATTGATGATTTTTCTAGATTCACTAAATTGTATTTACTTAGAAATAAAGATGATGCTTTTAATGCCTTTATTTCTTATAAGGAGGTTGAAAATCAGCTTAGTAGAAAAATCAAGAGAATTAGATCTGATAGAGGTGGAGAATATTTGTCCTTAAATGCTTTTTGTGAAAAAGAAGGTATTATTCGTGAAATAACTTCGCCTTATTCACCTGAGTCTAATGGAGTAGCTGAAAGGAAAAAATAGAACATTGAAGGAAATGATGAACTCCAGGTTAGTTAGTTCTAATGCACCTGATAATTTGTGGGGTGAAGCTATTTTATCTGCATGTCATTTACAAAATAGAATTCCTCATAAAAGAACTGGCAAAACTCCTTATGAATTGTGGAAAGGCTATAGACCTAATTTGAAATATTTAAAAGTGTGGGGGTGCCTTGCTAAAGTTATGTTGCCTGAACCTAAAAAGAGAAAAATAGGTTCTAAAATCATTGGATCGTATGCTTATTAGATATGTCGAACATAGTGCTGCATACAGATTTCTCGTGTTGAAAAGTGATGTGCTTGACTGCAATATTATAATTGAGATAAAAAATGCTGAATTTTTTTAACATATTTTTCCACTGTCTGATAAAATTTCTCATGCACCTGTTGAAAGAAATAATGAAATTACTCCTAATGAGGAATTGAGAAGGAGCAAAAGGCCTAGGAAGGAATATTTTTCTTATGGAAATGATTTTCAAACTTTTCTTGTCGATAATGAACCATCAAATTATTTTGAAGCTATATCTTCTTATGATGCTAAATTTTGGAAAGAGGCAATAAAAGTTGAAATTGATTCTATCATGAAAAATAATACATGGGTTTTAACTGATTTACCTCCTGGTGCAAAACCTATTGGTTGTAAATGGATTTTCAAAAAGAAGCTTAATCCTGATGGCTCTATAGATAAATATAAAGCTTACTTAGTTGCAAAAGGATTTTCTCAAAAGCAAAATATTGATTATTTTGATACATTTACACCTGACTAGAATTTCTTCTATTCGAGTTTTAATTGCCTTAGCATCAATTCACAAGCTCTTTATCCATCAAATGGATGTAAAAACAGCTTTCTTAAATGGTGATTTAGAAGAAGAGATTTATATGGTTCAACCTGAGGGATGTATTGTTACTGGACAAGAAATAAAGTTTGCAAATTAATGAAATCACTTTATGGCCTTAAGCAAGCTCCTAAACAGTGGCATGAGAAATTCGATCAAGTCTTATTGAGAGCTTTTTCTTCGTCAGAAGTGGATAAATGCGTTTATACTAAAGTGGTAGACAATGATTATGTGATAATATGCTTATATGTTGATGACATGCTCATATTTGGTACAAGTTTAAATATTGTAGAAAGTACCAAATTATTTTTATCTACTAATTTTGATATGAAAGATGCGGTGAAGTAAATATGATATTGGGAGTTAAAGTTATAAGGAGTGATGATAATATTTTGCTATCACAAGAATATTATGTGGAGAGACTTCTTAAGAAGTTTGAATGTTTTGAGGTGACAACTGTGGCCACTCCTTATGATGCTAACTCTCAATTGAAAAAGAATAATGGTGACTTAGTTGCTCAGTCTAAACATGCGCAGATTATTGGGAGTCTGATGCATTTAATGAATTTTACAAGGCCTTATATAGCCTATGCTATGTGTAGACTGAGTAGATATACTCATAATCCCAATCATGAGCATTGGTTTGCATTAATTAGACTGATGAAATATTTGAGTGGAACCATGAATTATGGTATCCTGTATAGTGGATTTCCTTCTACTTTAGAAGGGTATTGTGATGCAACCTAGATCTCTGATTCAGATGAGACAAAATCCACTAGTGGCTATGTGTTCACCCTTGGTGGGGGTGCAATATCGTGGAAATCAGCTAAGCAGACGATCATTGCCAGATCAACTATGGAGTCCGAGTTTGTAACTTCGGAGATAGGGGGGTTCGAGGCTGAGTGGCTGAGAAATTTCTTAGCGAATATCCCTTTAATAAAGGATGAGTTGCCTCCTGTGTTTATGCATTGTGATTGTCAAGCGGCTATAGCTATTGCAAAGAATAAATCTTATAATTGTGAAGAAAGGTACACATGAAATTGAGACATGATGTCGTTAGTACCGCCGAGAGATGGAATAATTTCCATTGATTATGTGAAGTCGAAAATGAATTTGACCGATTCTCCGACTAAACCCGTGGAAGAAAATTAATTCTTCAAACTTCAAGAGATCGTTAAGGCCATATAATTGTCAATAGAGATGGTAACCCAACCTATGTGATTGGAGATCCCATGAAGTAGGTTCATATGGGTAATAACAAGTTGATATTGGCTCGGCGCACTTAAAGAGAATGCTTGAACTGCTACTAATTGTGAGGATGAGTTATTAATTCTTAATGAATCATAGTCCTTATGGATGATGTATTTAAAACAGTGTGCACTTGATGAATTCACCTATATGAGAGTGGAGTGAGGCCGCTCCTACGAGATGTTGGCCTAGTCTCTAGAGCTCTCACGAATAACCAGGCACGCGCATGGCCTAGGGCGCAAAACCGCGTTGAACAACAAAATTACGGAGTCGAAATGTGATTGATAAAGTCTCTGACTTACAACAAGAATTATTGGTTCATAGAAATTTTATATTTCACTAATAATTCTGTAAGTTAAATTTTATCGGTCTAAGTTTAGTTCATAGCCCAAAAGGCACCAAACCTATTGCATTTCAGACATGCAAATCCAGCAAATTTTACTCTTCTATTTAAAAAATTCTTTAAAATAGTGAGGGATTGTAGTGATATTTTAAATATTTTTAAATATTTTGGTATTACTTGGAGAAATGGCAATTTACTTATTGGCCAAGACAAATACTTGGTTGGTAAGTTACTTGTTTACCAAGTACGTGTACTTGGATGGCAAGTATACTTGTTTGCCAAGTACTCCACCACTTTACTACTATAAATTGGCCTAAGGAGCTTTCACAATAATCATTCAACAACTAAGAGCTAACCTCGTGCTCCACTTTAATTCTCTGGTCTCCGTTTTATAAAAAGTTCTTTAACCACTATTACTCTTTTCATATATAGATCTTTTGTTTGTTTTTTTTTCATTGAAACTTGCTGGTATTATTTAATTTTCTTTGATTCCGTATCCTCTAATTAAATTTAGAGAAGGACTTAATTTTAATCTTTTAAAACATTTCACATTCTTCGAAATAGTTTCTTGGATAAAGGTTAAGACGACTCAAGTCATATTTACTAAATATATTATCGTAGTAATATTTATTTTTTCCAAGTATATTTTCAATAGTATTAGTTTGCTAAATAAAAAATATTATTCATTATTGTACTGGTTTTATTTTGTGGTTTTCCCAACATGGAGAATCTCAAAGAATGTTAAATTCCTAAGATATTAATTCATCTCTGTTGCCAGAAGGTCTGGTGATAACAAGCTCCAGGTTTTCCCTAAGAAAATTTTACATGAGAAAATGTTCGATCGCAGAAAAAAGCAACTCAATTACATGTTGCCTCTCGAAAAATGGATTAAACAAAGTACTGAAGTAAATACTACATGTCTGATGTCCCTAGTGGAATAGTACTAAATAGTCATGTAGGATTATATACAACTCACAGTTTATCCTTTTAGCTAAGAAACTTTTGCAAAATGTAAAATTTGTATACTGGTAAGTATTCCTGCCTGTAGACAGGGCATTTGGTCTAGTGGTATGATTCTCGCTTAGGGTGCGAGAGGTCCTGAGTTCAATTCTCAGAATGCCCCTATTTAAACAACATCTTTTTCTCGGGTTGAGGGCTAACTCACTTGATGAGCTTCCTGGAAATCCATGTTTACTCTGTCAAGATCTTTTTGCTTTTCTCAATTAATTTACTAAAATGAGTCATTCTGCATCTTTTTGCCACCATAGTCTTTCTATTATGTTTCTCTTCGCAACCTTATTTAGAACCCTAAATAAAATTCCCTGCCCTTGGCTAATCTTGTGACAACTGACAAGGAATGGAAGAATGTACAAAAATTACTCCATGCGAAACCACCAAAGAAAAGTAAGGCTGAAGAGGTTCAAGATCTCTATATTTTTGTTGATTTTATGCATAAAGAAATGCAAAATAAGAATTGAGTAATGGTATCTTTACAATCTACCAAAAGTGGGGTTGTAAAGCAGTAGATATGTACTAAAATCCAATGAAATCATGCAGCTGGTGCACTAGGCTTAGCATGTTTCCTTCTAGTTACTCTAATGTAACAGACTATTGCCACCAAGAATGCTGTGGCTAGGCCTCCAAGAATAATTCCGCCCCGACAAAGTGAATTGTCAACTGAATGATGGTGCTTCTTCTCATCTTAATATCATGTGCTTGAGCAATCCCATTGTGTTCATCTGTGGAACCAACCTCATTAACCTCTTTTTTTCCTCTTGATGTGGGCTCAGACCTGGTGAAGGTGCAGAACTAGTAGAAGACTTAACCAATTTATGGTGATTCCCAAGTTTTCTAAACGAAGGTAATGGGCTAGGGGAATTTGCAAAATTTGTTAAAGTATCAGCCATGGCTAGATATACAAGAGCATCTGTCATGATCAAGCAAAGAAGAAAGTTTAGCCATGGTGATCAATTTTCTTGATAACTTAAATATGCTTTTAAGTCTTGAGGCAATGCATTGTTTTAGGACAGAGCATCTGCAACCTTATATATATAGCCATAGAGTGCTAGATCTAACAACCATGCTGTATGATGGAAAGTTCCTTTGTCTTGATTCAAAAAATGGTTTGATGAATAATTTAGTGTTTGTTTGTTATGAATTTGTCTACAGATTAGGGGAAATAAACTAAGATGCACGCGTGGAACCTATAGAATATTTGCATTACATAATCTATGACTTAATGAAGGGAACATGATGTTCACACTATGTATCTCCTTGATTTATGGCAGTTCAGAAACTCGAGCCCACCGCCTTACAGCTGTGGCAACAGTTACAAAAATTACTATTCAGTCTTGGAAGGGCCAGACCATATTGGGTTTATTATATTATTTATACACGCAGTCTTACACTCTTACCTTGCATTTCTGCAATTTCTTCGGTTTGGACCTGTGATCTCCCTGGGTAGCGGCTACGCCGTGACAAGTCTTACTTTGCGCCAAGGCTCTCCCTCCAAGAATCTAGTCCTACTAGAATATCAAATAGGAGGTTATGCAACCAATAGCTGCGGATGGTTCATTCTTGATAGAGTGATAGGTTAAACAGCATTTAACTCAGTAGATTAGGTGATTCTCTTGTTTGGTGGAAAATTAGATGATTCTCTTGTTTGATGCTGGAAACTATGTGTCATAGGAATCTACAAATTGCATTTGTTTCAGAAAGCACTGGCATAAGTTACATTTTTTAACATTCTTATATAAACAAGCAAAGCTGTGAATCCTTTTCTGTATTCATTTTAAAGTAGACTGCCTCTCAAATGGGGTACAATGGCTATTCTAAGAAACTTGGAAATGAACTATAATAATCTGGTAATATAAAGTATTGTTTCCTGTCAGTGTACTGTCTTTGTATCATAATGAACCACTTGATTGCATTCATTCTAAACATGGATATTTGCTGGCAATGCTATGAGCATGGCCAGCTTATGATGTGAACTAGTCAAAAATACCAGGAGGAGGATGTGTTTATTAGTTACTGTGCACAGGGCACTCTTGGACATCTGACGTGGACATTTTCAGAAGCGACTGAAAAGGGCCACGTGACACTTCTTTAAATGCAAAGTACAAAATTTTCAGTTCTTATAATATACACTTTGGATTTTGTCGATGACTTCATTGTATACACCAATTTAAATATTTAGTAAATCTGGTACACCATCCCTATGCTGGAACCTGGGACTTAGATTAGCACCTCTCCAACCTCACTATTCTTTCACGAAATAGACTGGCACACAACAGGTGTGTGCACCAATCAAATGAATGCAGGATCGACAAAAACTGATCTGGGACTGAAGGCATAAGAAAGCGAAGCCAATTCATGCTCAGAAGCAGGAGCACGCTCAACCTCGAGTTTGAATCTGGCAAAACAAGACATAATTCATTCGGTGAAACAACCAAAATTCAAGTTACTAGAACTCATGAGAACTCGATCCGATCCTTTTCCTTGGGACAAGCTCCAAATGACTGCTATGAAGCAAAATATTTGATATATCCAACACAACCTCCATTCAGATTCCAACTATCATCCATTATTTTAGTTGTCTTTGAATGTATTAAAGTGTGAGATTTAAAGATATGAGTTTTAACAATCGTTAAATTGTCATGAAAGAAAACAAAATTAGTTACAAGTAATTAAACTCAAATGAAAAAGAATGGAATTGAGAAATCATACTTAGGATTGAAAAATAGTTTATCAATTCGTTGATTCATCATTTTAGCACTTACGTCCCAAAGCAATATCAAAGTTTAAGTTCTAACTTTAATAAAGTTTGTTGCACGCAAACAAGAATTCAGAAAAACTGTCTTGAATGAGCTAATCTTCGACCAAATGTTGCAAGCTAGTGTTGGCTCAACATGATTTTCCTTAAACCACCACCATAAAATAGATACTCCCTCCGGATAAAAAAAGTATCCACTTAGCTTTTTTTTCTTGAGTCAAAAAGAATGTTCACATATCAAATTAAGAAAAAATTAATCCTATTTTTTCAAATTTGTCATTATTAAATGCTATACTATGTCAAATTTCAATACCTATTTAATTGCTACCGCTTTTGGTGCCACACAGTAATTGGAATTGGTGTAATTACTAGGGTAGTACTACACAAATTAGTAATTACACGGTAAGTGTAATTACGATCGCTTTGCTTGTTTGCCATAACGTAATTACGAAAATAGATTACAAACGTGGTCATTTGATTGCACAAGGGTAATTACACGATCGATTAATTTAAAATAAAATTTAATTATAAAAAATTTAAAATTAATATTTAAAAAATATTGCCTTTATAAATTATATGAAATTAGTTATTTAATAGCACATTGCTTTCGAAAAATATATTAATTAATAATCATATATTTGTAACTAATATTGTAAAAAATAATTGATATATATTTTTCAAATTAATATTTAATTTTAATTAATTATAAAACTTAAAAGAAGACTTTTTTTGAGAACGTCATGGATTGGATGTTTGATTAAAAAATATTAATAAATATAATCATGTAACGTTATTCAAATGTTTGACATACAAAATCCATCAAAGGTAAGTGAAAAATAAACAACATGCAATGTGAAAGCAAATAACTTAAAATTGGAAATATAACTTTAAATTCAAAAATCCAAAAAGAAAAAGTTTAATATAATACTCTTATGTCAAATTTCAACATTACATAAGTAAGTTCCAACGTAACTTTAGTAAAATTTGAAAGGAAAAATATGTTTTAACCTTTTTCAATAAATTCCTTTAACGCCTGTTAAAGGTTTTAAATCATTCTTTCCAAAAAGGGGGTGTAGTTTCAAAAAAACCAAAGAAAAAAGGGAATTTTGGAAGAAAAGAAAACAAAAATAAATAATATAAAAAAAAAAAAATACATTTTAAAAAAAAAAATAAAAAAAATTAAAATAATAAAAAAAAAAAAAAAAATTTAAAAAATCAAAAAAGTTAAAATAATAGAAAAAAAAATAAAAATAAAAAACAAAAAAGTAACTTTAATTGGGTGAATTACCCCAATTTTTTCTTGAGAAGGGGAGGGTAATTACCCGTCTTCCCACCCCCTAACCAAATTACGATCAAAAAAAAGCAACCCGCGTAATTCCCCAATTCCCCCAACCAAATTTGGCTTTTAAAACACCCAAAGGCAATTTAGAACCCTTTTGGTTTGGCTTATAAGTTTTTATTTTCTTTCGTTTTTTTTGTTTTAAAAAAGTTCTTTTTTTAAAAAATTTCAAAAATAATCTTTTTGAAAATTTTATCTAAAAAAATGAAGTAAAACAACTTATGTCAAAAAAAAAAGGGGAACCCCACTTTTTTTTTTATTTCCCAAAAATTTATGGCAAAACCCACCCCAAAACCCCTTTTAAAAATTAACCTTTTTTTAAAAGGGAAATTTTATTGAAATTTTAAGGGGACACTTTTTTTATCGGGGGAGATAATACATGATACATAAAAACTCAGGCTACACGTGAACTTGTTTTTAAATTTTCCCAATCATAAGGGTTGTCTTCCCATCAAACTCTGAACTTGATTTTAATTTCTCAATCATAATGGGGTTGTTTTTAATTTTACTCATAAAAGATGGTCACAGAAAAAAGTACAAATGAGAAAGGCAAAAAAAGAAAACTAGAAAAAAACTGCTTTCAGTCAAAGCCTCAACATTAAACCATTTCAAAAACTGAGGCCCCCATGTGAAAAGGCTCAAAATTTTTAAATAAAAAGTTTCCCAATAGCATCCTGAATCAAAAAAAAGAAAATCCATTTCAATTAAAAAAGGGAAGAAAGATCTAAGAAAAATTTTAGATACAATAAAAAGAAATCCTTAGGAAAATTTACCTTCAGTTGCTGTATTTGTGATTTCAACTTTCCCTCGTTGTTTGTTACAGAAAAACAATCACTGGTCGGTAAACCGCATCTCGACCAAGAGCTTGTTTGAAGGAAAAAAAACATATGGAACATTCTGAAATTGAGAGAAACAGGATAAGTTAGCAATTAGCAGTTTTTCCCTCAACTATAAAACACCATGGACTGCTCTCAAGGTAAATTCAACTTATCAAAAGTGAAAATAAGCACAAAAACTGGGAGAAATTGCAGGTAGGGGAAAAGGAAAATTTTCCCAAAAAAACAGACAAAAAGGGGAAGGCTAATATAAAGCAAACGTGTTAACGCTAATCACCTGAAGACTACACAAAGGTTCTAAGAA